>NW_026927438.1:0-29990 GCF_032062105.1 Saccostrea cuccullata | reverse complement strand
GGGGTACAATTTTCTCTAAATTTAGCTTAAATAATATTATGACTAAATTTCAATTAGAAAATAACTTTTTTTTATTTTATAAGATTTAAGCAAGTATAAAATATTTGGGAAATTTTGGCAATAAACTAAGTTAAATGAACTTTTTATAGTGCAGGGAATTCGTGATTGCGGGGAAACGGTAAATACGTGATTTTGCGTTAAAATGGGAAAACGGATAGCCTTAAAATGGACTGCGGGGAAGGGGGTTAAATTAACTTCTTTAAAAGTTATTGCCCTTTGTGCGAAAAACCTTTTTATCGCTACTCCTCCGAAACCGTGGACCGTAGAGACATCAAACCTTCACTAATGTCTTAAGGGTCTTTGGGCCCTAACTTCACTGTATAAGTGCAAAAGTATCTGATGACCCCTTATATGAGTTATTACCCTTTAACTTTTTTTTTCTATTAAACCTTATAACTTGAAAACTATAAGGGGTAAACATGGGGTCAGTTGTATTGTGACCCCTGACTTTTGACCTTGAAGATATTTTCAAGGTCAAAGGTCAAGGGTTTTTTATTTTTTTTTTTTTTTCTATGCTTTAAGAGAGTTTTGGTTTCTTTTTCATGAAATTTAATTTTTTGGAGTCAGATATAAAACAACGTTCAAAGAAGGTGGAAAGACCTGTTATTGTTCTGTGAACAATAAGTCTCCTAGTTAGGTTTTTCCACCTTTCCGTGGAAAGACCTTTGAAATGCTTATGTTTTTTTTTTTTCTATTTTACACCTTATTTTTTGACACCAAAACTTTCGTAAAACTTTATAGTTCATGATACTGGATATTGAAAGTTATTCCGAATAAAGACTGAAAGTACTGAAAAGCGGTTAGCATGCTTTCATAAATATTGTGAAATGACAAAAATGCATTGAATGATGACTTAAAGAAGCATGATATCTTTTTCCAATGTCATCAGCGAAGAAGCAGACACGCTGAATTTTGTAGTACTTAACTAAATGGTAAAACCAATAACACCCCAGATGATGTCACAAATGTTTGTGTCAAAATTCAACCTGAGTTTTTCAGTTTGAAAGACAGGAAGTTTTTTCAAAATTTTTTTAATTGTCTCCATTGGTGGCGCCCAAAAAGTGCTCAGAACAAAAAAAATTATGTTGATGTTGCAAATTTAATTGGCTTTCATGGTCTATTGATTCTGAAATTAGGTAACTGAAAAGGCTATATAGCAAATAACTCTAAAAGAAAATAAAATGATAATTCAAATTCTTTAGATTAATTGGTTTGGAGTACTGTCATGATTTTTAATGGCTAGTCTGAGAAAAACGGATGGAACAGAAATTAAAATTTTCAGAGAGTTTTCAGTTTCGTAGGCTCACTGCGGGTCAGCAGGTGTGACCTGTCATTGGGGATGCTTCTTCTCCTAGGCACCGGAACTTTCAAATCCGTTTTCTTTTGAGACCGATCACTGTTCATTCTGTATTTTGATACAGATACTGAGTACATCTGTTTATTAATATTATGAACTATTTCTCTCACGGGAAAAAGACAAGTCAACAAGATAATAAATTTTAAGAAATGTACATTATTGACTTTTCATAAATTAAATGTTGAATAAAAAGGGTATATGACAATTATTTAAAAAAGAGTCTTACACGATATGTATAAACGAACATATGCTAGTATTTGGAAAATATTTTTCATGAAATATTGTATAAAAAAACTGTGAAAAAAAAAGTTTTTTTTAATCCATCAATACAAATTTTTTTAAAAAAATTAAAGGGTTTCACTAAAAGTCAGTGTATAAAAAAACCCATTTTATTGTCCATTGCAAAATTCCTGGTTCATTTGCTTTCTTCAATATGTCGCATAAGCAATAAATTGTTTTTTTTTTTTTTTTTTTTTTTTTAAAAACAAGTATGCGAATTTCTTCAATTGCCTGTAAGCATCTGTATATTAATTTTTATTCTTCTCAAAGGCTCAAAATATAATTAAAAAATTGGGTAAATTCAAATTTAAAAAGTATTTTTCCTTTACCTTGCATAGGAATTTAGCAAATTTCAAAAATAATCATTCATTAGATATAATTTTCAATTTGTGCTAATTGTCAAGATTTTTCATGCCTTTTTTTTGTGATATTGGGTTCAAATATAATTTCTGCTATACTTTCTTCCAATTTAAATTAACCTTTATAATGTTATCAGCTAAATTATGTGACTTTAATTTTTCACAGGGCCCCATCGCCATCAGCTGATTCCCGGGAAATTTTAAACTCGACACCAAAAGCTCCTATACATAAACTTGTTTTAATACAACAATTATAAATTTATTTCATTGACAAACAAAATCAGAAAAAAATTAAAAAAAGAAAGATTATGTTGTTTTGATAGTCTTGATTTTTTTTTTAAAATATGTTATATGTGTTAGAAACAAATCATAGGTTAGTCTCGTTCAACCAGACCCTCGGCTGTCTCCGTAAATCTCCCACCACCCAGAGGGTCTGGTAAAGATACGTGATATCGATTGTAACGCCAAAGCGAGGCTTACCGAAATTCTGGTAAAGTTTTTGATTGGCTGAAAAAACACACCTACAAGATTTAAACAAATAAGTGATAAATCAGCAGAAAAATAACTTAAAATGTAAAATTTTGTTTCTAAAAGTTAAAACCGTTAGAGAGGAATTGTTTACGGTAATGCCCACCAGCTATAGGTAAGTGTGTTTTATTATGTCTTGCAAAAATTCTTACAAAGCAAAAGTGAAAGTAGTGTAGCCTTACCTGTGTAATACATATTCTTTCGATTGATATTGTAATTTCTCGTTTGGTATCCCTAATTAAAGACCAGTTTATTAATATAAAGTCACAATAAGCAGAGGAAACGTATATAACGTTTGCTTACAAAAAGGAGTTTTAAAATGAAAACAAGATAGCGCCCTCTGACGGTTCAAACGCTTTGTGATTTTTACCAGACTCTCTGCTGGTCGGAGTTAGGGACAGCCACTCTGGTTAACGGGCTAATCATGGTCTAGGTAGAGGCTTTGTTTATGTTTCCGTTGTCGATGGTGCACCTTATGGAAGTTTCCGGTGTCGATAAAAATCGGACACATGCCAAAAGCGGCTAGCGAAGCTAACCGATTAAAAATACCCCCCATCTTTTAACTTAACCCCTTTTGAGTTTTTCCCCTTTTCCCGTAAAGCTTGTTATCGCTACTCCTCTGAAACCGTAAACCATAAGGGTGCAGAACCTTCACTAACGTCTTCAATAATTTAGTAGACTTCTCAATCTATTCATTGCAAAAGATTTTTTCGACTCCTTCAATGAGTAACTGCCCTTGAAAGTTCCAACAATTTATAAAAGACTAAAAATTTTCAAATTATTAGCCGTAGAACATGAAACCAACTGCATAAGTTTTATTACCTTTGACCTTTAAATTAATCTCAAGTTCATAGGTCAAGGTATTCCAAAAATGAGGAATAAATTTCTTTTAATAGCTCTTATATCCTTAAACATATACTACAGTGCAGGGAAATAATTTTGTTACAACATCAATGCTGTTTTTTGGTTTTCCTATGCTTCTATTTTGATGCTGTTATCCTTATCCTGATCCTGGTTTGATCCTTATCCTGATGCTGGTTTGAAACTAGGTCAATGCTAGTAATGCTACCGGAAGTAGGATTATCCTCCCGGAATTGGATAATTCAAAAAAGCATGCTATTTTAAGCCATTAAAAATTATTTTGGGGGAAATTTTTATTTGTAATTTTTTTAAATGACTTTCCTTTATCTGTTTTCACTTTTTCCAAAAATTTTGCGATTTTTAACGAATTTCGTTTTTCTATTGCAATCGTAAAGAAACAAAATGGCGACACGTGGAAGTTGAAAGTAAATCTTCATCCTGCGAAGTTATCGTAACATAGTTATTTGATATTATTGGCTAAAATGCGATGATTTATCCTTTTTGTGATGCGATTTAGTGGGTGGAATCCCCTAGTGTGTGCAACGTGTAAGCATGGTAACGTGATGGACAATGAACATTATGAAGTTTATGTTTATGTCAAATCCAGTTGAAAATTTATTCTTTGTGAATATTTTAGCGAAAATATTATGCTTTAAATGTAAAAGTCGTAATCCAGGGAACCAATAGATCATCAGTACAGTCACTACAACACTCAGAGGGTATGTAAACAATGTTTTGTTTTATTTAATCAGATTATATAAAAATGGTAAAGATTATGTGAAACAGTTTATGTTACAAAAAATTAAAAACTCAAAATTCTGAGCGATTAAAGAATTTAAAATTTTTTAACCCATGTGATTTTAAAGGTCAATTTTTACAATTGAATAAAAAATAAATGATTTTTTTTTTAATTTGAATCTTAATCAGTATTTTTATTAATCCACAAGGTATCAAGTCAAATTATACATAACCTATTGTTGCAACCCCCCAAAATGTACAACCTTCTCCCATTCCGACCGTGGTCAAAAAAAGAAATTTTTTACTCTATCATTAATATTTTGTAGTTTAAAAAAATTTGCCCAATGAAAAAAAGAAAGTAGATTTTTTTTTGATCATGATACCCAGTGCAGTTAAGAAACACAGTTGAATGAATTAAATTGTTCATTTCAATTATTAAAAAACCCATTTCAGTTTCAATGTCATATGACTCACAATAAAGATTGAGGCATCAAGATAAAGATTAGGAAATTTTTTGACCAAGCAGTAGAGAAGGAGAGCTTCATGCTTACAAAATTGGGGTTTGTAAAAAAAAGCTGACCGACTGATAACCAAGTCCACTCAAACTATTCATGTATTTCAACTTTTAAACCAATTAGAAGTCAACTCTTAAACAATAGTTGCATGGTTATGGATTTTATCTTTGCAGTCTTGTTAGGCTGTTCCCTAGCAAGTACAGTGGCGGGAACATTGTTGACAATTACACAACGATCACGTTACACGAACGATTCCGCACGATTAACCACATTAAACCTTTACACGAACATTTTTCATTCACATTCTACACGTTACACGATCTTACACGATTGAACGCAAACGCACGATTCTCTCTCAAAATAGTTAAAAATTTTAAATCAATTTTTCAAAAGAAATCCCTTAATATTTATTTAAGATTTCAAAAAATTTATCAATATTTTTTAAATTTTAAAAAAAAAAAACGGAAAATGATTTTTCTAAACTAAATATATGCAAGACTTAATATTTTAGATTAAAAATAATTATTTCTAAGATAATTCTCCGATAAAAAAAACGGATTTTGCTCGTTCTTTGACGATGTTATGTATGGGGGTATAATTTGTTTAATTGGATATCATGATATGCAGGAGGGATAAGATTGAACAAAAATGGCAGATGGAATGTTAAATTATACTTACAAATTTTATCCTTATGTTTCCAATATTTAAGTCTGATAAACTTGCCAATTTTCAACTTTTTTATTTAAAATTTAAAATTAATTATCAAGGATAAACACATATAATCAAACTCCCGAAAATCATGCCGTGTTCATGTATATTTGTCGACAAACTAGTTATGTAAGCATTGAGAAATGTTTATTTCTTTGTAAAAAAAATATATATATTTATTTTCAATGAATTGATTTCAAGACCACAATAAAAATAAATAATAAATAATAATTAAAATCAGATTTTTCAAAAAGGCGTTAAAGACCTAAGTACGGTTTATCTCAATATTATGCGCTATTTGACATAATTAATATTGTACGACTTACTATATTGCTTGTTTACGGGCAATAATTAGTCGTCCTGCATTCTATTATGTAAATTGCGTTTTTTCATTTTATTTTTTTTAATTAATAAATTAAAAACAACAAACGGGAAATGCTTATATTACAAAAACATTCCGATAAAAACTTACAAAACGAAATTTACACGATTCTAAACGCACGATCTCGAACGATTAAAAACGCACACGATTGAGTGAGATACACGAACGATCTCGCACGTAACACGAAAGATCACTCACGATACACGAACGAATCTACACGATTGGTTTGTCAACAATAACTTAGCCACTGTACTGTCCTTTTCTGGTTTACATAAATTAGATTGTACGTGGTTTTAAACAAATATAATTTTTTCAGAAGGCAGATATGTATTTTCCTGACAATGTCAATATGTATAAAATATTTGAATTGGTCATGTTGATCAGGAATTTTTTTTTTTTGTATTGAACAAGATTTGTTTGTGAAACTTAAAAGTTAAAAAACTTTTTTTTAGCATATAGGTCACAGTCTAGGTCATAAGGTCATTGATCTCAATGTCATTTGAAAGAACTTTATTAGTGGAATATGCATACCAATATGAAGTCTCCATCTCCTATGATTTGGGGAAAAAAGTTAAAAAGAACTTTTTAAACATGTAGGTCACAGTCAAGGTCACAAGAACATTGAATTGGTTTCTTTTAAAGAACTTTTTAATTTAGTACGCATGCCAAATATCAAGTCTCTACCTCTCAAAGTTAAAAAGTTATGGCAATTTCAAATTGACAATGACGACAGACAAACAGCTGAACAAAAAACAGACGACATAAACAATATACGCCTCAATCTATAATCCGGGTGCATAAAAATCTTAAAAACAAACCATTTCTTCACAATTATTTATGAATAATTTTCATTTGATTTTAAAGAATAAACTGTATACATGGTATATCTGCTGTAAAACAATTTTTTTTTTTAAAAAATTAAATTTTTACTGGTATTATTTTCATATAAAAATTTTGATTTTAAAATATGTTTTCATATATAATTAACACAAAATAAAAGTATAAAAAAAAAGCCTTATTCTTTTTGCGATATTTTAATATTTTAACATGATATTGATATGGTATTTTATCCTCACCAAATTTTTATTATTGATTAATCATTTCAGCCTCAATGGCTCCTTTTAAATTTTACTGGAGTTAAAAGAGAAAAGATGAGTGTTTGAAATTATATTATTTTGATTTAAATAGCCAAATTATGTTCAATTTGTGTAAAGTTTTATTGCATTGTGCCCCTTTTCATAGCATAATTTATAAATACTTTAAAGTTTTAGTGGTCAGTGACAATTTATATTTTTTTCCTGAAAAAAAATTAATTGCTCTAAATGTGTAAAATTTCCTCCTCAAGTTTGTATATTTGTGTGATGTACACATTACTCACTGTATAAAATTAACAACTGTAGTTAAAACTGTATTTACAGCATTGTTTTTTTTTTTTTTAAATATTTGGCATTTTTTGAAATTAACATAATTAATGCTTCATATTTTTCAGGCTCATACAGAGTAAACAAAGCAGAAATTCCTCCGGGTTTAAAATTTGCTGGTCTTCTTTTTGGACCTAAATCCAGCTGTAAATTCTATCTGTTAAAATATTAAAAATTTAACCAGGAACTTCTGTTAATCAGACAGTGGCTTTAAAAACCCTTTTGTGATGAGGGCCCAAATCCATTGATGACATACATATTACCGGCATATACATTTTAAAGTTATTCCCACTTAGATCTAAAATGAAATGGACAGAATTTAAAGTTTAAAGTGGATTTCAAGTGATTTGTGTATTGTACATAATTAGATGTGATGTATGTAAATAGAATGATCCCCCTTTTTTTGTACAATCTTAAACTGTTTATGATGATTGTCCATATATAAATTGATTTTATGAAATAAATAAAACATATATTTTACAGTAGTGTGATGTTTGTTTTAAGGTACAATGATACTCTGAAAAAAGAGATAATTCTGAATGACACAAATGTCTACTATTCCTTTATAAATTTGTCAAATTTTAAATGCCTTTTTTTTTTTTAAATGTTGCCCCGCAACCATGCCATAATTGTTTGTATTTTATTCAGAATATACATTTGCTTTGGAAAATCATAAAAGTTAAAGAAAAATTTTATATGGGTGAGCAGAGGGCTTATACCCTTTTGTTAATGCATTAATAGAGAGATACATGTTTATGTGATATTCTGTGAAATTGTATTTTTAGTATCATTTAAAAAAAAAAACTGCCCCTTATGTGTTATTTTTGAGGACACCAACATTCCATGTAAATAGGCAATATTTCTGTTACATGTAGTGTTCTTATTGAAGCTGAATGAAGCATATACAATTCTTAATTGATTTTCATGAATACTCTAAAAATAGATTTTATAGATCACTTGAAAAAGAATATCAAACACTTATTGATGACTGGTAAAATTTTCACTGATGTGCAAAGATTAATGAATTGTAATGACAAAAATATTAATACCGGTGTGTCCTGCATTTAATTTTAAATTTTAAATTTAAAAAAAAAAAAATCTTTATTTAGATTTAATTCATTTAAAACTTTAATTGGAAAATTCCATATTTATAAATTCTGGGGCTGAAATTGGGGGGAACAATTTTTATGTTGGGTATTTTAGACTGAAGTAAATCATTTTAAAAACACAGAAAAAAAAGCTTGTACATTTTAAATGCCTGGGGAAAAACAATTTTTGACATTTTAAAATTATGTTTACTATCCATAATTTTAAAACCATACAGGGAATGAAAATGACTCCACCATCAGCATGAATTCATTATAGCGTGTTTGTTAAACCATGTTTTACTTTAGTATTTTTTTTATATCATATACTAGACAGTGTAATAAATCATTTTCCTAATTGTTTAAAACCCTATTTAAATCATCCATTACTTATATATGCTATAGGAATAGATTAAGAGTTTGCTGCTAGCCAGAATTTAACATCTTGATGACATGTGACATTAAAACTGTTAATTAAGTTCCTAAAAACAAATTTTGAAATTTTAAAAATGAAAACTTAACATCAAAAAATGAAATTTACAGTAACATTTTCTATCAGTTTTTCTGTTTTGTCTTAATTAACCGCCTTGGTAAAATGTTCATTTTCTGAAAATTTAGCAAAATCTTATACATGTATCATCTTTACCAAATTTTTCTTCTACCACTCCTTAAAAGCTAATAGTGCTGTATTTAGGCACAATCTATTTGAAGTAGGGGACAAAAAAAAGATTATTTTATGTTTGTTGTATAACAACACAGTATACATGTAAAATTTTAACTTCATGGAAACAACAAAAACAAAATTTTCCCGTGTCTAAAAATTACAATTTATTTAAAGTAGTCCTAGTAAACCAATGAAATTATAATATAAATGAAATTACAGTGTCCCATAACATCTTTTTGAATTTAATGAAATATGTAATCATGGAATTATTAGATTAAAAGTTTTACAATTTATGTCCCATTTACTCTTTTTCACTTGTTTATAATTTTTCAACAAAGTCAAATAAATAAATAAATAGAATCATGATGTTCCATAAAAAAAAAAAGTTTTTTTTCTTTATCTCCTGTAGTTTCTTTCAACAAATTCACTTTCTAGATTTTTTTATTGTAAGTTATAAATCCACCAGTACATCATACTGTTCAGTCCTCACGTCCCTGCCCTCTACTATTAGGAATGAAAACACTTGTCTTTTTTAAAAAACAGAATTTTTTTGAATCATCAATCTCCGACATCACTGCATGTAGATTGTCCGGTCCTTTGAATGAAACCATATAAACCGAGTTCCAGTGTCGCAGTTCATGTAGGTGTTGGGAAAAAATCTTCACTTTTCAAAGGCTTTAGTGCTAACATTTAAAATTTACCCTTCCCGGAACGTGTTTGGCGCTTTATGAATGAATTAGATCTAGATTCTTATGTGCAGTGATAAAAAAAAATGTGGACTGTTCATAGCACTCCATTTTATAAAATACAAAGAAGACAAGATTTATTCATTATATTGATCACCTTAACATTATTTTTTTTTTTTTCCCCCCAATTTTTAATTTGGGAAAAAAACAAATAATTATATATATAATTATATAGACTTCCTATTATTAAAGCTTGTGTATTAATTGAATTGGGTTTATTTGCAAGGGTATAAATATTCAAGTACATTTAAAAAATAAATTTTACATACAGGACATACTAGCAGCAATTTAATTTTAAAAAAAATATATTGATAGACCAAAAATACGTGCCCCCATTTAAAAAACTGTATATTTATTGCATACAAAAAAGTGCCTTGGTTCTCAATTTATTTCTCCATGTTTTTAAAACTGTAATCTCAAAATATTACTAACCATATGTTCCTAACATATTTTTCGCTGTTTCCACAACCAAACATTCCTCATAATTGTTGTTTATAGTCCTCCTGACCCTGACATTGTAGTCATCGAACATTTCGCTTTTTATACTGCCATTTTGGTTTCAAAATAATTCGGTCCAATATGCTTCGTTCAGATGTCAACTAGGAGAGTACTTGATTGAGGATAAGGGAATTTTTTTTAAAATCTTTCTTTTTTTTCAATGGAGGCAAGAATTGGAAGAATTTAAAAAAACCCGGCCATTTTTTGTGCACAATGAATATACAGGTTTTTTTTTTTTTTAATGGGTGGCACTGTAGCTCTCCAGTCTATCAATATATTTTTTTTTTGGGGAACTACAGTTCACTAAGGAAAACAAGCTATTTTGTATACACAATTTTCCACTATGAAGATGCTATTCATCAAACAAGGGAAAAAAATTATATGTAGTGAACAAGTTTTAAAATAAATGTATGCATATTTTCAAGCACAACCGCTCTCCTATATACAATATATATAATGATAATTATTATTTTAGCTATTTCAAAATGATTTTTTGTACATACACAAATTCATTTTTCTGCACAAGTTTTTATAAAGTTTAAAAACTTTCGCATTAAAAAAAAATTTAACCCGATTCATTAACATAAAATCAATATTGCATTGGATTAATTATTACGTTTTGTTCATTCACCTCAGTCTATGATTAATTGATTGCAGATAATTTCGTCAAAAGGGACTGCGACTTTTATTTTGACTTCCGTAAAATTAAGGAAATTTATTTAAAAACTTCGCAGCATGTGTATGCCCCTAAAACCCAATGGAATTTTGTAGTAATTAGTCATACTCACAATATTATATTTTTTTTATCTTGTTTAACTGATTTTTCATGCGCAAGCATAACATTTACCCTCTTATCACCGATCTCAATATCATCAATCCGTGGCGTTTAAAGGTCAAAGGTCAAGGTCACTTCAAAATTTCTGAAAATTTCTTTTTTTTCATCTTTTGAGCCAATTCTTTTTCCCCCATGAATTTAATTTTAAAGAGATAAATATCAATTGAAATTCAAAGAAGGTGGAAAGACCTCTAATTGTTCAAGAACAATTAGTCTCCTAGTTAGGTCTTTCCACCTTTCTGTGGAAAGACCTATTGAAATTGTTCTGTTTATTATTATTATTTTTCCGCCAAATGTGTTTTTGAGTTTCAAGATTTATCGAAAAGATTTATAGACCATAGGAATGCACTTCGTAAATGATTTTCGCTGTTGACCCTGCGTAGATGAACTTTGACCGTTAAAGGAGTTATTGCCCCTTTTGCAAGAAATGCTTGTTATCGCTACTCCTCCGAAACCGTAAACCGCAGAGGTTTGAAACCTTTACCAATGTCTGCGACTAATTGAGAGGACCTTCGGATCTATTCATTGCGAAAGGATTTGTAGACCCCTACTATGAGTTATTGCCCCTGAAAATTTTTGAATTCTACAAATAATGAAAATTTTTTTAAAAGAGAACTCGTTGAGACATGGGACCAACTGCATAAGATTCATTGACCATTGTCCTTAAAATTTATGCAAAGGTCAAAGGTCAAGGTCATTCCAAAACTGAGAAATTAAGGTCCTTTTATATCTCTTTTGTTGTTCAACATATACTTAAAGTCTATGCAACATAAATAAGCCCTCTTAAAACTATTTGAGAGATTTCATTCTTGTCCCCTATCATTAACCCTTTTAAAAGTTATTGCCCCTTATGCAATAAATGCTTGTTATCGCTACTCCTCCGAAACCGTAAACTGCAGAGGTTTGAAACCTTTACCAATGTCTGCGACTACTTGAGAGGACCTTCAGATCTATTCATTGTGAAAGGATTCAAAGACCCCTTCTATGAATTATTGCCCCTGAAATTTTTGAATTTTACAAATAATTAAAAATTTTCAAAATGACAAGTTGTAAAGACATGAGACCAACTGCATAAGATTCATTAAGCTTTGACCTTAAAATGCATGTAAAGGTCAAATGTCAAGGTCATTCCAAAAATGAAAAATTTAACATTTTTTATATCTCTTTTGTCTCTTAACATAAACTTAATGTCTACGCATCAGTAATATGTACTCTTAAAACTCTTTCAAATATTTTATTCTTGTCCCCAAAGATTAACCCTTTAAAAAGTTATTGCCCCTTGTGCAAAAAACCTTGTTATCGCTACTTCTCCGAAACTGTAGACCGTATTGACATCAAACCTTCACTAATGTCTTAAGGGTCTTAAGTCCTAACTTCTCTATATAAGTGCAAAAGGATCTGATGACCCTTATATGAGTTATTGCCCTTTAACGTCTTTGTACTTCCTATTTAACCTTATAACTTGTAAACTATAAATCGTAGAAGCATGGGGTCAATTGCATTGTGACCCTTGACCTTTGACCTTGAATTATTTTTCAAGGTCAAAGGTCAAGGTCATTTCATTTTTTTTTTAATTTTTAATTTTTGCTATTCTTTAAAACAATTTTGGTTTCTTATTCATGGAATTGAATTTTAAAACAAAATTGAAATTCAAAGAAGGTGGAAAGACCTCTTATTGTTCTTTGAACAATAAGTCTCCTAGTTATTATTATTATTTTTCCGCCGAATGGTTTTTTGTTTCTGAAGTTATCAAAAAGATTTATAGTTTATATGAATGTACTTCTTCAATGATCTTTTAGTTAAACCCTGCGTAAATGAACTTCAAGCCCTTTCGAAGTTATTGCCCCTTTTGCAAGAAATGATTGTTATCGCTACTCCTCAGAAACTGTAAACCGCACAGGTATGAAACCTTCATGAATGTCTTCAACTAATTATGGGGACTCTTCAATCTATTCATTGCGAAAGCATTCGGTGACCCCTTCAATGAGTTATTGCCCCTGAAACTTTTTGAATTTTACAAATAATTAAAAATTTTCAAAACAAGAAGTCGTAGAGACATGGGACCAACTGCATAAGATTCATTGACCTTTGACCTTAAAATTCATATAAAGGTCAAAGGTCAAGGTCATTCCAAAAATGAGAAAATTACCTCTTTTTGTATCTCTTTTGTCTTTCATTATGTACTTAATGTCTATGCATCATTAATATGTACTCTTAAAAGTGTTTCAAAGATTCCATTCTTCTCCCCTAAGATTTAACCTTTTAAAAGTTATTGCCCCTTGTGCGAAAAACCTTGTTATCGCTACTCCTCCGAAACTGTAGACCCTAGAGACACCAAACCTTTACTAATGTCTTAAGGGTCTTTAGGCCTAACTTCACTGTATAAGTGCAGAAGAATCTGATGACCCCTTATATGAGTTATTGCCCTTTAATTTCTTTATACTTACTATTAAACCTTGTATCTTGATAACTATGGATGGTAGAAGCAGGGGTCAATTGCATTGTGACCCTTGACCTTTGACCTTGTAAATTTTTTCAAGGTCAAGGTCATTTCAAAAATTTTTTTTTTCAATTTTAACTTTTTTTTAAGCCATTTCCCTTAAAATTAAATTTAGAGAGTGAAATATTAAACTATGAAAAAATTAAAAAGGTGGAAAGACCTCTTATTGTTCTGTGAACAATAAGTCTCCTAGTTTTAAATTAGTTTTTGAAACAAATTTTATTGTAGCAAAATTTTTGTGGCATCGACATCCTCATTGTCTCAAGCTACGTTCAGAGTCCGCATATACATGTAGCTCTTTTCTATACCCGTGGCTGCTTGAACACAAAAAGTGTCGTAATTTTGAATGTTTAACCCTCTTATCTCTATTGTGGCGTCATATTCAGAGAATGACAAGTTTTGTTTCTACCGCAATTGAAATCAACAAATGACATCAGCAGTACTCAAGAAATACTGTAAATCACTTTATTTTCGCGTAATTACGCGAGACGGTATGCTCGTGAAAATTTCATTCTCGCGTATAATAGAATTCCTTAAGATTACGTAGAGCAATGACCACAATTCGTGAAAATTTTGTCTCGCTAATAAGGAGTCAATGTCTATCTCGCGAAAATAAAGTGTCGCGAAAATTAAGTGATCTACAGTATTTCGTACACTGCGATTGGATATTGAAAGGTCACATCAAAGTTCATTATCCGACTATGCTTTACGCGCATTGGTCAATATTTAAATGAACTACGAGAAATTTTCTTCATTCAACCACGACCAGAATGGGAGAAGATCGTACATCTTGGCCGTGGTTTGCGACGATGCCCCATCCTCCGTATTTTTTTCCGTAGCTTATTATATTATTGTTAATTTAGTAAATATTTAATATTCATGAAGAAGGTTTGGATCTCCCATGTTACCAGTATCTTTATTCAACCAAAGACGGATTATGTTTCTTAGCTTTAACTTTAATCGCGGTCTTTGTATTCGGAGATTTTTTTGGTTTGTTTTCTTAACCCCCCCCCCCCCCCTCACTCTTATTTCTTTTACACACATTTTAAAATCGACAGTTCACAGAAGGCTTGCTTTCGGAGAACATCAGTATGATTAACTATGGATTAAAATTAAAATGGCTAAATACGTTTTAAATGGCATATATTTTTCAGGAAAAAAAGTAGCGCTTATACGAACGGTAATTACTACTGAGTATATGCATAGATCTCTCGCTCACTCTCCTTCCTTCCTTCTCTCTCTCTCTCTCTCTCTCTCTCTCTCTCTCTCTCTCTCTCTCTCTCTCTCTCTGGAAAAAAATATACATGTATATGGAATATGCCTTTTAATATGAAGGTTAATAAACCCTCTGCTTACTCATATAAAATGTTACTTTAACTTTTATAATTTTCCAAAAGAAAAATATAATTATTCAAAATAAAATACAAACAATTTTATCATGGCTTGCAGGGCAAAATTTGACATCAAAGGCACTTCAACTTGACAAATTTATAAAGAAATAATAGAGATTTGTGTCATTTAGAGTTATCTCTCTTATCAGAGTATCAATGTACCTTAAATTAATTCAAATTTAAGCATTTGTAAATTGCCAAGAAAACAAATATGCAGCATCTTTAATTTAGTCAATGTTATAGACATCATTTTAATCGCTGTTCCAGAGCTAGGAATGGGCATGTCCAATGTCCCGTATATCAACATGAAGTTGAATACTTAAACAAAATTATGAATAAATTTCAGTACGAAATTGTAATAATATCAAAACCTATTAAAAAATGTCCGCATCAAGTTTCAAATTCTTGAATTCAATTTTATTTCTTGTATACAAAATGCAGTCAACAAAAATTACTTCCGTGTTTACAATACCGCGACTTTGACGTCGTTTTCTGAGCATTGTGACGTCAAAAGATAAGGGCCCTTTTCTCATGACGGCAGTCATATCAATTAAAAAAAAAATAAAAGTTGACTACTTGTTTTGAAGGCAGACTTGGTTTACAATTCCTATTGCATCTTCACTGAGTAAACATTTTTTGTTTCCTATTAGATTAAGTAAATTCTTTGTATTTAAGCAATCTATGCAAAATACAAGTTAGTGTAGACCTCAGTTGCCAAAGCCATCTCTATTAAGAACAGCTGTAACACAGTTAAGTCCTAAGGTCTATGGTAGTGACTTTGATGATGTTTTTACTGTATCATCTGAATTAAAACAGAACTATTGAACTTTTGAACAGCTGTAACACAAGTCCTAAGGTCCTCGGTAGTGACTTTAAACAAAGATGTAGAATCAAGTCCAGGAGATCAACACAGACAAGAGCAACGTACACAGGTATAAACACTGATATAATTATAATGTAAACTTGACTGACTGGCCATGTGGATGAAATTTATTCACTCCCCCATTTCAGTGTTTCAAATTATTAAATATTTTAAAATCTAAAAAAAAAAAGGTATTTGGACATACCTGGTATATTATCTTTTTTTTAAATTTTCCAGTACTTCACAACTAGGTTTTGAGTACTTGAAATGTTACTCTTTACATTTAAATGCATCCTTTAACTATTTGTTTAAAGGTGGAAAAAGGTAAAGTAATGTGTAATGGATCTTTGCCTTAATTAGACTTGATGAGAGAGGCATTAAACATTTGACCTTGGACAATTTAAAGGTAAAATGATTAATGCTTCTCAGGTAAAAAGCAATCTGTCTTTTTAACCCCCTCCCCCCCCCAAACGAAGTTTGGGGGTATATAGGAATCACCTTGTCCCTCTGTCTAGCTGTCCGTCCGTCCGTCTGTTTGTGCAAACGCGTCCGGTCCATATCTTTCTTACGGAGGAACATTAGAATCTACTACTCCACACAAAGATTGCCCATGACCTGAGGGTGTGTCATGACCTTGATTCAAGGTCATTTGGGGAAGTTCAAGGTCACTGGAAGAAGAAATTCATAATTCCTGTCCAGTCCATATCTTTCTTATGGATAAACTTGGTAGGTTCTCTTTTCACACAAAGATTCCTCCTGACTTAAGGATGTGTCATGACCTTGGGTCAAGGTCATTTGGGGAAGTTCAAGGTCACTGGAAGGAAAATTTTATAATTTGTGTCTGGTCCATATCTTTCTTATGGATAAACTTGGTAGGTTCTCATTTCACACAAAGATTGCCCATGACCTAAGGGTGTGTCATGACCTTGAACCAAGGTCATTTGAGGAAGTTCAAGGTCACTGGAAGAAAAATTTCATAATTTGTGTCCGGTCCACATCTTTCTTATGGATAAATTTGGTAGGTTCTCATTTCACACAAAGATTGCCCATGACCTAAGGGTGTGTCATGATCTTGCACCAAGGTCATTTGGGGAAGTTCAAGGTCACTGGAAGAAAAATTTCATAATTTGTGTCTGGTCCATATCTTTCTTATGGATAAATTTGGTAGGTTCTCATTTCACACAAAGATTGCCCATGACCTAAGGGTGTGTCATGACCTTGAACCAAGGTCATTTGGGGAAGTTCAAGGTCACTGGAAGAAAAATTTCATAATTTGTGTCCGGTCCATATCTTTCTTATGGATAAACTTGGTACGTTCTCATTTCACACAAAGATTGCCCATGACCTAATGGTGTGTCATGACGTTGACCCAAGGTCATCTGTGCAAGTTCAAGGTCACTGAAAGAAAAATTGTTTGATTCATGTATGACGCATATCTTTATTATGGAAAAAGTTACCACTGAAAAAAAACAGTGGGGAGTATTTTGTCCCGTTTGGACAGTTCTAGTTAAACATGCGTTGTGATGGTGCTAGTAATTGTTTTTTCTTTCAGATCCGTGGTGCCCTTGTGGCGGTGCTTGTCAACTCCTCCTCGGGACCCCCAGAAAGTATCGACATTAACGCTATCACCAGTGTCCTCAACACAGCCACTGAGGTTCAGGAGGAACTGTCAGAGGAAACTCAGGTCTGGGATACAGAAATGAAATACAGTGGACCTTCAGATATCCGGACGCCAGATATCCGGATGCTTCAGTATCCGGACGACTTTTCATCGGAACAGAAATTTTTAATGCTACATTGTCTTGTTTAATTGGTAATTCAGATATCTGGACGCTTCACATATCTGGACAAATTGACAAGGAACCAAAGCGTCCGGATAAATGAGGCTCCACTGTATTTGTTTTGGACCAAAAGAGATAAAGAATCTGAGACTCAGTAAAAGAAGTTAAGACTCAGGGAAAATGTATAACTTCTTTGTTGAAATTATCAGTAACCAGAATCTAAGCATTAGCAAACAGTAAGATTCCAGTTTCTGAAAATGTTCACAGATTTATGTTAAGAATATAACAGTACACAAATATCTGTATGATTTTAGGACAAAGCCATAGAATTGTATGATGGAATGACCACAGCTTTTTCTACACAATCCGTCAACATCTCACAGACTGCTGCTGAAACCACTGCAGGGTAACACTGACAAGCTTAAAACTCAAAAAAAAAAAATTGATTTTTTCTTTAACTGTGTTTATTTGTTTTCCATTTATCATACTACACACATTTAGTTATAAACTTCATTATTAAATAAAATCCATTTATTATGCCTTGAAATGGCAGCTTTGTATATGGTTTGGGATACAGTGTTTGACATATCTGTCTTAAATTCCATCCTTTTTAGCTCACCTGAGCTAAAGGCTCAAGTGAGCTTTTCTGATCAAAATTTGTCCGTTGTCTGTTGTCGTCGTAAACTTTTCACATTTTCATCTTCTTCTCAAGAACCACTGGGCCAATTCTAACCAGACTTGCCACAAAGTATGCTTAGGTGAAGGGGATTCAAGTTTCTTCAAATGAAGGGCCACAACATCTTCCAAGGGGAGATAATTATGAATTAGTGAAAAATTCATGGCATTTTAACAAAATCTTCTTCTCAAGAACCACTGGGCCAAAAAAGATGAAACTCATGTGGAAGCATCCTCAAGTAGTGTAGATTCAAGTTTATTCAAATCATGACCCCCTGGGGTAGGGTGGGGCCACAATGGCCGATCAAAGTTTTACATAGGAGTATATAGGGAAAATCTTTAAAAATCTTCTTCTCAAGAACCACTGGGCCAGGAAATATGAAACTCATGTGGAATCATCCTCAGGTAGTGTAGATTCAAATTTGTTTAAATCATGACCCCCCGGGGTAGGGTGGAGCCACAATGGCCGATCAAAGTTTTACATAGGAAAAAATTGGAAAAATCTTCTTCTCAAGAACCACTGGGTTAGGAAAGATGAAACTCATGTGGAATCATCCTCAGGTAGTGTAGATTCAAGTTTATTCAAATCATGACCCCCTGGGGTAAGGTGGGGCCAAAATGGCTGATCAAAGTTTAACATAGGACTAGATAGGGAAATCTTTTAAAATCGTCTTCTTAAGTACTTCAAAGCCATGATTAGTGATATTTATGTGGAATCATCCAGAGGTAGTGTAGATTCTAGTTTGTTCAAATCATGACCCCCCCTCCCCCCCCAGGGATTGGTGTGGCCGAAATAGGGGATCCAAGTTTTACATTAAAATATATTTTAAAAAATCTCCCCAAGAATATCAAAGCCATGATTAGTAATACTAGAATTTATATGGAAACATTTTTGGTAGGGATGGGTATCGCCAAAAATTTCGTATTGCGATATATCACGATTTTTTCCCACAATATCACGATAAAATCATGATATTTTTAAAAGCAGTTTTTACAATGATTTTATATGAAAAGTCATTATTTTTCAAAAAATTTGCTTGAAAAACAAAATTTTTATTTTCTTGAAATATTTATTTATATATATAAAATCAACTATGTTTGGACGGTAAGATGCCGTTCTTTTCACGTTTTACAACATTTTTATACTTTCTGTTATTGTAATTTGAAAAGATTAAACAAATAAATGAATAAATTCTGGACTTTATCATATGTACTTAAATACCGGTATTAAGGTCTCCGTATCACGATACGTATCACGCAATAAAAAATCGCGATATACCAGTATACCGATAAAATCACACATCCCTAATTTTCGGGTAGTGTAGAAAAATAAATCCAATTAAAGGGAAAAATCCCAAGAACAGAAAACCTTTGTTTAGCCATATTGACATGTAAGCATCCTCATGTAATCATGGCCCTTTGGGGTAGGGACGGAAACAATGGGGAATCAAATTCAAATTATTATGAAGTTATATATAGGAAGAAAATGTTTTTAAAAAATCTTTTTATCAAGAAAAGCAAAGCCATATGCTGTATTATTATGAAGGCATTCTCAAGTAGTATTAAAATTCAAGCCCCCCCCCCCCCCCTTCAGTAAACTTTTCAGTTAAGGTAAGGTCTCAGGTGAGCGATGTGGCCCCTGGGCCTCTTGTTATTCTTTCTATCACATATAGTGATAAGCTTAGTTTCAAAGACACTATTGAATATTTAAATCAAAATTCAGACTTATACATATTGGATTTTGATTTAAAAATCCAGGTTACTGTTGGAAGGAATTACCTTGTTACTGGACACCAAGACTAAGTCAGGGTACGAGGCATTACACTCAGGACCAGCAAATGACACACTAGAAAGACAGGTGAGTTGAGTATGAACATATTAGTCTATACAAGCAAATATTACACTAAGGTAAGTTGAGGTGATTGATGAAGGTTATTAAATTATTTTTATAGCCTTTAATCTGACCTTGACCTTTCCTAAGACCTTGAATCCTCTTTTGTTTTATATTTACTTGGCTTTCAATGAAACTGGTCAAGAATTGAATTTGGTCATGGAATTTTTATCAATCTTCATGAAAGAAAAAAATACGAAGTGATCAGAGCTATTCATCTTTGTCAAAACTTTCAAACTTTTATCCTCAAAATAACCTTTACCTCACTTGTTTTGTGTTCAGGATAGTTGAAAAACATTCATAATATTCTTCTCAATATAAATATTAAATAATTGCTCTGATCTTATAGGTAAAGAGTTCAGCAGAGAAGCTACTTGGGACTGTAGATACAATCACTGACGTAATGATGGAGTTTATCAAGCCTGATGCTAATCCCTCGGTGTTTACCACCAGTAAAATGAACCTAGCTCTATCCAAGGCTTCACCCTCACAGTTAGCAAGGAAGGAATTAAACCTAAGTAGGGGGAATAACTCTGGTGATTTCACAATTCCAGCAGATAGCAAGTTGTCAGCCTTGTTGAGCAATACATCGTATGCAAGCATTCAGGTAATCAACTAACCATGAACTTGACATGGTTTTAAAACATTATGGATGGTTCTTTTTTTTATTGTAATTTCTCACATGATCAATCTTGTACTTCTCTTAAGTGTTATTACATAAAAATAATTCACCTCTCTTAGCACAAAAATTGTGAAACATGTACTGTAAATCACTTTTTATTCGCGAGAACTTTATTTTCGAGTAATTACACGAGACAATGCGTTAGCGAAAATTTAATTCTTGCGTATAAAAGTATTCCTTACGATTATATAGAGGAATAACAACTATTCGTGAAAATTATGTCTCGCTTACAAAGAGTCAATTACAGTCTCTCGAAAAATAAGGTGTCGCGAAAATTTAGTGATCTACAGTATATGATTTACATATTTTTAGTCATTTTTGTGTGTTTGGTAGGTAATGCTAACTGAGAAGAATCCTTTCATCTGGGACCTTTCCTCTGATAATCTGACCACACCAATGGTTTCCATGACTCTGAGAAATGACCAACAACAAATTGTAAATGTTACAGATCTAATGGATCCAGTACAAATATTCATCTCCAACACCAGTGAGTACCATAGAGTTCTTTGTATAGGGCTTTATTGATATTGCATATTATGCAGTAAGCTTTAAGACAAAATATGCAAAACTAAGCTCAATTTCAAGCATTTATGAAATACTTATAGATAGTATACCATGTGTTATTTGTGGGAACTAGAAACTTTTCATAAAATGGGTTGGAAATGGATGTTAATAAATGGTTTAAAAGGGAATGAATTCATTTGGTTTAGATTCATACTTTGGAATCTTTTGAACAAGAAAACTATTCTGTGAAAAAGTCATACTCTTCATTTTATTCAGAACTGTTTTAAGCAAACATTTCTATCACACAGATCCAACGGCAGAGAAATCTGAAGAGAATTTTACCATCAATGCCGCAAGTTTTGATAGTTTTAACAGCACACCTGATGATCTTTGCCGGGTTTTGAATTTAAATGTCACTAAAAAAAGATCCAACATTTTGACCATACGACCTTTGACATTTAACCTTTCAATCAGTGCAATGGAAATACAAAATGGTACTAATGTGAGTCATTATGACATCACATCAGCTGGGATTTCCCTCAATAAATCTAACAACTTTACTCACATCTTTACTTCCTTACCATCTGGAGTCATAGCAATAGGTTTCTGTGTTGATCAAACAATGGATAACTATAGGGAATTAAACAAAGGATGTTTGTCCTTGACATCATGTGTATTGACCTTGACGCTGGAGATCCAGGGTTACTCTGCTGTGTGTATGTACTGGAATGTGTCCGGGGATGCCTGGGCTTCAGGTGGATGTCAGGTAAACAGATACTTAACAGGATTTATTGATCATCAAACAGTTTTCGTAAAAAATATGATCTGACAGGTCTTAGCTAGATTTTGTCCAGTGTTACATCTACTCTCTTAACTTATACATTCTCAAAAATCTCTTTATGGAAAATGGAACAAATTAGTGTAAGTTTCATGCAAATATTTGGTTTTTAATTGAAACACATATTAAACTGGTTTAGTTGTTTTAAACAAAGTTTTAAAATGAACTCATCATAGAGACATGCTATTGTATTTACAGGTAGGAAGACAGACAACTCCTGAGACTATACATTGTGAGTGTAGTCACCTCACGGCTTTCTCCGGTAGTTTTTTTGTGGCCCCTAACTTTGTGGACCCTTTCGGAGATGCGGCTCTATTTCTGACGTTTTTCTCTAACCCAGTGGTGGTGTCCACAGTCCTCATTATCTGGTTGATTTACTTCACACTTCTGACCTGGGCCACAAAACAGGATAGAAGGGACATGTACAGGGTAAGGGGTGGAGATATGTATGGGGATTTTTTTTGCTGCTGAACTTTTTCAAATTCATCTTTAGAAGCAGAGGTATTTTACGTCAAGAATTTTGGAGATTTCTTAATAACAAGAAAAATATCTCTTGCTAAAAAGATATAGATGTACTGTTATTTGGAGGGGGATGCTTTTTATTTGTAAGCTTTCAACTCGAATTTCTAAAATTTTCTAAATTTAACCAATTAATATTTACCCTTTTTAAAGGTGATCAAAGTGTGTCTGGGGCAAAGTATGTTCAAATTAACATTTTGCAGGGAGGAGTAATTGTTGCCCATGAGAATGACCCAGACAACAGATATGCCTACCTGGTGTGTGTAATCACTGGATGGTGGAAGGACGCTGGGACCTCGGCTAACGTCAGTCTATCGTTCTCTGGGACGCGGGGTCACAGCGCCAGGCACTGCCTGAGTGAGTCGGTACCCGGGAGACAGTGCTTCATGTCGGGGTCTGAGGACTGGTTTCTGATTACCACTAGTCACAGCTTAGGGGACATCAAGAGTCTGTCTGTCTGGCATGACAACTCAGGAAAATCTCCGGCATGGTAAGTTATAGTAAAACCAATCAAAGTTTTCAATATAAAAAAAAATTTAACAGTTAGTGGATAAGACAATTCACAAAGCTTTACTTCAATACTTGGGTTTTTTTAATATTAGGTAAACTTTTCTGTTATTTTATATTATCCACATCATATCATTAAATTTTGTTGAATATGCACTTAAACCAGCATTGACAGGAAATCACAAAATGTAAATCCATCTAAAATGAATTTTTTTAAGAAATTGGCTAAGAAAATTATAACATGGTACATAAACAGAACCTTGTTTACAGAATTTTCCTGAAAAGTGGGAATTCAAAAATTGTCTTCATAAAGATTATTCACTTTCTCAAAGAAAATAATAAAGAAAATACAAAAAAGAGAAAGGATTTTTTTTAAATCTTCTTGTAAACAACTAAGCTAGAAAAGATCAAACTTAAGTTTCCCAACTTATATAATTTCAAAGTTGTTCAAATTATGACCCTGGGGATGGAGGACCCCCAAGGCCATGCCAAGTCAAGTAAGAATCCTCAGGTAGGTTAAATTAAGATTTTGTCATAAAATCATTGCCCCTTTAAAGGGAACAGGCTAGGGCATATTAGAATATTGAACAAAATAAAGCAATATCAATTATAGTTCAAAGAATCAGCAGCAAATTTTTGTGCATCAGGTACTTATCAAGAATACTTATTGAGGACCTACAGAGCCAGAAGACATGGACGTTCCTTTACAGTGATTGGATTTCTGTGGACAGGGGGTCTGTCTCCCTGAAGATCACGCTGCAGTCCTGCTCTGATGAGGAGCTGATGTCCCACAAGAACCAGCAGTTCTTCTTCAAGTCCAGTCGAGACCTGCGGGACTCCCACCTCTGGCTGAGTATTGCATCCAAGCCCTCCTACAGCACGTTCACCCGTGTCCAGCGACTGTCCTGTGCCCTCTGTCTACTTCTGATGACCATGCTGACCAGTCTCATGTTTCACGGAATTCCGACCGATGACCCTGCAGACCAGGCCAAGGTGGGATACCTAACCGTATCTCTATCTGACCTGGTTATAGGGGTCCAGAGTGGGCTGATCATGTTTCCTGTAAATATTCTCATCATCCAGCTGTTTCTGAAATCTAAGAGGAAACTGAGGGGAGGGGCTCAAGTCAAGAAGAAAGCAAGGAGAGAGAAGTACTCG
This sequence comes from Saccostrea cuccullata, assembly GCF_032062105.1. NCBI lineage: Eukaryota > Metazoa > Mollusca > Bivalvia > Ostreida > Ostreidae > Saccostrea > Saccostrea cuccullata. Next base: position 5,646 of record NW_026927438.1, on the reverse strand, counting down.
GTAGTCAGTGTCGGGACTGGTGAGGGAGATCAGACTACAGAGAAAGAGATGGAGCCCGCAAAGGAGAATGGAATGTAAGACATTACACTGTTACACAGAAACAAAGCATTCAGAAATGTTCGGTATTTGAGAAGAAAAATAAATTTTACTTTATAATCACTTTGACTATGCAAAAAAACTATTATTTTCATATTGATACAAAAAGTGTTACTTTTTCTTTTTTTTGAATTTTGATATGAAAGTAGATTACATGATCCTGTTTTTCAGTTTGCCATGGTGGACAGTGTACATTGCCTGGACCCTGGTCATCACTCTGTCAGTTGTCTCCTCTTACTTTGTAATGCTGTACGGCCTTAAGTTTGGCTATCAGAAGAGTGTGGAGTGGCTTGTGTCATTCTTCACTGCTTTCTTCCAAAGTGCCTTTGTCACCCAGCCCCTGAAAGTTATAGCTATATCCCTTATATTCACAATGATTCTGAAGAAACCTGTGGAGATCCAAGGAGGAAAGGCCAGTACAGGTAATACAGAGTTCAATACAGGTAAAGGTCATTATTGGTTGGGGCCAAACAGGAAAGGTGTGATACAGGTCAAAGCCAGTGCAAAAAATTACATATATATGAATAAGCCTCCTTTAGATTTTTTCCCAAACCAATGTGAAGTTATACAATATTAGTTTATCTAGTACATGTGGTATGTGAAATCACTTATGACTGACCAAAATATTCCAGAAGAAAAGAAGGAGCAGTACGGGGACACAGACTGGAGGCAGGGGTACTACGTCCCTGACCCGCTGTCCCAGCGACTGATGAACCGAATCCGCAGACAGCTGAAGCTAGAGGAGGCCACTCAGGCCACACTCAGGGACATCATGCTGTACTTAACATTTATTATATGTATCATCTTTATGGCTCATGGACATCGATCTGTCCGCGATTCATACAGGGTGCATAAATTTCTAGAGAATACATTTGTACAACCCAGACATCCTCCTATCTACATCGATGGCTCAGGATATTCCACAGACATCTTGGAACTTGACAACGTAAGTCTGGGATAATTTCATGGTTTTTAGGAAAAATGGTAACCTGAACTGTGTTAAAACATGAATTTCAAATTTAAGGATTCTGTTGCATTTGATATTTGTACACCTTATATATATAAAAATTGAAGTAATTTCTTTTCTTTATTGACAAGTATTGTGAATGAGAGAACCCCCCAAAAATTAAATTGATTTTAAGTTCTCCTCTATTTTGATTACAGGTGGCTAATGTAGAATTATTTTGGTCCTACATTGAAGAGCGTATAGTGCCAGTCCTTGGTGAGATGTCCCTGGGGAATTCTACAGTAGCCACTTCCATCAGTGAATACTACCTGTTGGGATCGTATAGACTGAGACAAGTCCGGATCAAACAAGGTAAGAACTATTCCTAATTAAAGGTGTCAAATCTCATTAGGGAATATTGTGTATTAAATCAATTATTACAAATAGTACAGCAAAACTCGTTCAGTATGAACACGGATATTGCGAATTCACAGATAAAGCGAAGTTATCTTGGATCCCCAGCTATATAAATTTAACAAATTCCTTATATGGATATAACAGATTACGGATATAGCAAAGTAATTTTATAGGTGCCAGTGACTTGGTTACAACCGAGTTTTACTGTAAATGAATTTATTGAGGGAGATTTCTAGTTTGAAGAGAATAAATTTATTGAGGGAGATTTTGTTTGTGTGGAAAACATTTAGAATTTTTAATCTTGATATTTGCAGACACGTGTGATTTCCCAGATGTTCTGAGGAAGAGTTTCTCTATTTCGTTGGACTGTACAGGGGAGTACTGGGTGGGGGATGAAGACACAGGGGACTATAACCTGACCTGGAGGAAACCCCTCCCCAACAAAGTCAAGTCCATCCCTGACACCTGGAGCCACCAGTCCTCCTGGAAACTGAAGACTATACCGTACGAGGGGAGGTTAGCGACTTACAGTGGTGGGGGGTATACTGTGATCTTAGCTGGGAACGTAACCCAATCTCTGTCTGTGATACACAACCTACAAAACTCAGACTGGATAGATCTTAGAACCAGAGCTGTCTTCATCGAGTTCACAACCTACAATGCTAATGTCAACTTATTCAGTGTTATCCTGATTCTCTTTGAATTCTCCAATATTGGAGCCATATTTCCAAGCTACCAGATCTTTACTACAAAACTTTACGGTTATGATAATGGTCTGGAAATATTTACTGCGGTCTGTGAGGTATTTTTTGTCATTTTTACTCTGACGTTTTCATATATAGAAATCAGGAAGCTGTACTATGGAGGTAGGACACAGTACTTCAGTGATCCGTGGAGCTTTGTGGAAATCATTCAGATTATTTTGTCCTTCAGTGTGATTGGCCTGTTTTTCCAGCGATTCGTCTCGGTATCTAGTACACTGTCAGACTACCTCACAAGTACAGAGTTCGTCAGCTTCTACACTGCCATTTCTTGGGACATGATACTAAACTATGTCATGGCTTTCCTTGTGGCGTTGGTGATTCTGAAATTTTTCAAATTTTTGAAATTTAATGCAAGAATGTATTTACTTTCACAGACCCTTTCTATAGCCAAAGCAAACTTGATTGGCTTTAGCATAATAATCTTCCTTGTGGTGGTAGGATTTGGACACTTTGCGGTGTTGGCATTTGGACCTTCTATTGAGGGATTTATGGACATGGGGAAGACTCTCATCACCCTGTTTAGACTAGCCCTAGGAGAATCAGATTTTCCTTCACTTCAGCAAGCCAACAGATACCTGGGCCCCGTCTTTTTCTTCCTGTACATATTTCTGGTACAGTGGACAGTTTTAGTGGTGTTCATAGCTATTCTGAACTTTGCCATTGAGGAGGCAAAGAGAAATATTGCTGAAATGAGGAACAAGTTAGAAGTTGTGGACTACATTTATAACAAGATTTATCAGTTATTGCCAAGATGTTCTTGAAAGAGTGATTTGTTTTTATCTTGTTTTCTGTTCTGGAATTTGTTAAAGCAACAGAGCTAGGTGCTAAAATGTTTCTGTTTGTTGAATTAAAGCTTTGAAAAAAAAATCGTAGTTTGAATTGTCATTTGGTAGAAAAAATAATTTTTTTGTCCCCAGCTTTCACTGAAAATGAGGATTAATAATTTAGGTGTCTGTCTGTCCATTCATCCCTTTCTGTCAGTGTGTAACAGTTTTGTTACCAGATGATATCTCAAGGAACTTTTAACCTTTTGGAATGAAATTTTATATCCCAACTTATGGCCAATGAAAGATTCCTAGTTATTTTGAGGTCATAAAGGTCAAAATGCTTGTGTATGAGATGTTTTCCAAGTGATGTCTTTAAAGACTGTAGAGCTTTTGCTGTGAATTTTTTTTCACAACTCCTTATGGCCAAAAATAGACCCATATTGATTTTGAGGTCAAAGTTAGAAATTCATACAATCTATCTTAAAAAAACAACAATTTTCATTACCCAGACAGTGTAACATGCTTATAGAGAACATGCTTAAAATGAATTGACATGTACAGCAAAGTTTTGTCTTTTTATGGCTTTCAAAAAGAAAAAAAGATTTTAAAAAAAATTTCCAATATTATTCCTGTGTTATATTTGGCTTTCCAATCCTGGCCCCAACCTTTCCACCTGGAGGTCGTGATCTGAATAAATTTGATGCACTTATAAAGGTTTCAACTTTGGGTCTTTCTTGAAAAGAAATTTTTTAAAGATGCCACCAAATATTAACTTTAAAAAAATGTCCCCTAGAAGGAGTGCTTGACTTTCTTTTTGTACAAACTTGAATCATTTTTATCTTGTGATACTTTTCGCAAAGTTGGTTGAAATTGGTCCAGTGGTCATGGAAAAGAAAATGAAAATGTGAAAGTTTACAACAATGAAAGATAACGGACAACTTTCATTAGATAATCTCACTTGAACCTTTGGCTTAGATGAGCTAAAACATGCGTGGATCCAGATTTTTTTTTTTTCCCTGGGGTTCCACCCAGCCAAAAGAAAAAATTGTGACACAAGAAAATTCTCGACAAGCAAAAAAAAAAAAATTTAACTAGGCTTTTCCCCAAAAGTTAAAAACCTATTCATGGGGAAGGGGGGGGAGGGGGAGGGGTCGTTGACTTATCAAGCTTCATACGTAGGACTTTTTATACCAATTTATTACACAGATCTGCATTTTTGTGGAGGGGTTCGCTAGAGGGGGTGTCCAAGGTAACTTTTACTTGGTTAACTAGATACATTCAATAACTGCAAATTCCGCGGGGGAGGGGGGGTTCCGTCAAATGGCCACTGTATGTGATATAAGCTAGACTAAGAGAGTTTCAAGTGGGCTTAATCTGAAAACTTAATACTTGTATAACCATCAAGACCTTTGAGCCTCTTATTAGCTCACCTGAGCTGAGACCATCCCCTGGTGAAGTGAAGTTTACTTTGTTGAATGGAAGGGCCAAACCCCTTTACAAGGGGTAATAATCAAGAAAAGACAAAAATAGGGTGGGGATATTAAAAAATCTCAAGAACCACAGGGCCAGAAAAGATGAACCTTATGTGGAAGTATTCTGAGGCAGTGAAGATTCTAAATTGTTCAAATCGTGACCCTCTGGGGTAGTACTGGGCCATAATAGGGAGTTTTTCATTGAAATATATAGAAAAAAATCTTTAATTTTTTCTTCTCAATGCCCTTTGGACCAGGGAAGCTGAAACTTATTTGGAATCAATCAAGGGTAGTGTAGATTCTAAATTTTCAAATCATGACCCCGGGTTTAGGGTGGAATCCAAGTTTTACATTGAAATTTAAATGAATTATCTTTTTAAAACTCCTCAAGAACCACTGGGTCAGAAATGCTGAAGCATCTTGGGGTATTACATTTGGGGAAAACTGGTGAAGAATAGGAGGACTAAAGTTACTCAGGTGAGCGTTGTAGCCCAATTTGCCTCTAATACTGAACCGATTTCTGCTTTTCCTAGCTTTTCAAAGTATTCAGGTGAGTGATGTGACCCATGGGCATCGTATTCATTTTTTTGCTCACCTGAGCTAAAGCTGGCATACGACTGCAAATGTCTCCCTTACGTCGCGGGTTCGAATCCCACTGTGGGACGTGGAGACAGGTCCTTCGGATAAGACCGTATTTAAACCGAGGCCCCGTGACGCAGTAGGTGCTGGCACGAAAAAAATTTCTCTTACTGCTCAATGACCCTATGTGCAGAGTATAGGACAAGATTTGCAGCTCTCCACCGACAACTGGTGGCGTCTCCATGATAATGAGTAAAATTTTTTCGAGACGGACGTTAAACAATATACAATCAATCTTCCCACGAATCACTAGTCCATTTCCTACAAAGCAGTCTTCGGTCAAGGGTATTCAAGTAAATTCAAATGAAAAGTCAAGCCCTCTTTCTTTTGTTTATTTTATAAAATGAAACCATTTCCGCCATTTCACGTTTATCTTTTATAAATTGTTTTTGTAAATATTTTACATAAAACCTTATTAATCATTAATTGGTTTGAGAGAATATATTGAACTTGAACTTTTTAATTTGAGAGTATTGTGGTTCATGGGCAGCTTGTTTAATTTGCCTTACTGAATTAATAGTAATGGGGTGTGACGGTGAATATAC
>NW_026927437.1:0-29803 GCF_032062105.1 Saccostrea cuccullata | reverse complement strand
ACTTTCAGACTGAAAAAAAAATTATAACAAGATACTTGCAAAATGAACCACGTGCACGCGCATAACAAATATTCTACCTTCTATACAAAGAATAGTAGGTTTTTTTTCCTAATTCTCCGGACTTCTAACTAAAAAATTAATGTACTTCAAAGTGAGGAACTTGCGATTTATGTTCATTTTAACCGAGATTGATTCTAGTTCATATTCTTATATATACATTTGTGGTATCTCTCCACTATATAAACATACAGAAAGAAAATATCTTCAATTCTGTATGAAGTTTGTCGGAGGTCAAAGGTCAATACATGACCGAATCACACGGCGCAATAATATCTACCCGGCACTTAAATTATAAAATGACCTGCTCTACTTGCTTTTCATGTATAAAAATGAATAAAATAAGCAAGTTAAATGATAATTATTTTATTTTAAATGTAAACAAGTGTTTCATACAGTTTTTGGGCTATCGATTCAACCTGTGTACATAGAGAAAGCTAGGAGCCTAGCGTTTGTTTACATTTTTCTTCACTTTTGTCAGCTGCACAGTCTCTAACGTTCATCCTTATTAATATTTTTTGGATAGACCTTTGGTTAAATTTTCATGATAAACTTTTATTTTATCTTTAAATTTTACTCACGATAAATGTGTATATCTGTTGGAGAATATCTTTGCAATCATGCCATGAACAACTGCCAAACACCTCGGCGTTTTCGTAGTTCAATGTAAAGCTGTCGCCAGTGTCTCCGTGTTTATCAGTGTTTTACGATAAGTATGCCTTTAGTTACTGAAACCGTAGAATGTTTTTTTTTTATCAAATTGCAAATTAACTGGCCCGGACAAGTGTCTCAGTCCATCGGATCCATCCATCCCTTTCCAGCGACCGAAATTCCTCCAACTTTTTATCATCAAACTTCGGACGTGTTTCTTGTGTCTTTTCAGCATCGATTAACATTTTTCACGAATAAAATATTCCCAGACAACAATCTGTTCACTATTACTGATCACAAGTAGCCTTTCACAAAATATTCCCTTCGAAATAGATTCCTTAGCCTAATGAATTTGAAGCGTAACCGCCATGCAAGCCGATTTACACCTTGCGTCATTTTTCAAAATCTACGACGGACGGTTAGTGCAATAATTTAAATTCGAAAATATTCAATTGTCTGTCTCAAATGTATATATAAGTAGTAAATAACAAGTTTATAAACTTCAATGGGAATTGAAGTGGGTCGGTACGTGATCAAATCTTCTGAGAAGGCCTTCGGCCTTCACAGGATTTGATCACCTGACCGACCCACTTCAATTCCCATTGAAGTTTATAAACTTGTTATTTATTTCTTAAGTAAATGTCCTTTTGCAAACGTTCATCGCCTTTTTATCATTTAAGTAGTGTAAGTGTTGGAATAATAATATAATGCTAATATACAGTAATCAAGCTCAAAAGCCTATAAAAAGAGTTGTCCCCGTGGCGCAATGGTTAGAGCGTCTACTCTAGAGTCTCGAAATAAAAGGAGTTGATTTCTACGTCGCGGATTCGAATCCCACTGTGGAACGTTGAGACCGATCCTTCGGATGAGACTGTATAAAGCGAGGTTCTATGTCGCAGTGGATGCTGTCACGAAAAATATCCCTCACTGTCCAATGCCCTAAAAGCCGAGAATGGGACAAAATTTGAAGCTAACTTCACCGACCAGTGGTGGCGTCTCTAAATGAGAGAAAAACTATCAAGAGGGACTTTAAACAACATACAATCAATCAATAAATAAAAACAATTTAAACAAAATTACGAACAAAAAAAGGAGCAAAAAAAATCAGAGGTGGATCAGGTTCCATGGAAGATCATACCTACCGTGTGTTGTGCTCCTTGTCTGCAAAGGAATAATAGTGGACAATGCAGTGTGTAAATAATGGCTTACAATTTATAATTTTACTGTCAAAGAATATTCAACTTCATGATTAGATTGTTGTTGCTTTTTCGACATGCTAATTGTATCGGTTATTGAATTTGTGAAATGTTAACCTTTAAACGTTAACAAGACTATTTGTGTCCTTGTATGACTGTTATGACCTTGTATTACTGTGTTTCAGTGTTTTCTTAACATAAATGTGTTAAGTTGATAGACATGTACATTTTCATATTTAATTAATTTGTATGCATGTGATACGGTTATATATTTAGTTTTAAAAATACTAATATTGAGAGAATTTTCTTTGCGTTAACTGTTTTGTTTAATATTTAATATTTAACATTTAATAAAAAACCATAAGTTCATTTATATAGTTTGCCTTGTAACAAAAAATAACCACAGTTAGGCCAAAAAAAATAATTGATAGTTTCTCAGGCCAAAATATTCAAAATTCAATGCGACAGGCCTTTTTTTCTTTTTTTCTTTCTTTTTTCTTTTTTTTTTTTTTTGAAGCAGGTTTTGCATCTTGTTTTATAAGTCATTTGAGCAGTAAAATGATAATATCTACTAATTCTTAAGTTTTGTTCTCTGAAATTAGTTATAATATGTATTCAACGCATCATAATGTTATTTCAAACATTTAATTAAAAGTTAAGTGATAAAATAATTTAGATTTAGAAGAAATATATTGTTTTTCTAATAAAAACGTCTTTCTTAGCATTTATGAAAAGGGGAATAACTCGATTTTCTTTTTTCAACTTGGAAAAATAGAAAATTGAGTTATTTCCCTTTTCAATACATGTATGTCAATAAAATTGATCAATACGGCCGTTTTTGAACTGATGCAGTGGTGCCTTAGAAACTATTGATTAATTTTTTTGGGCCTTAATTTTTCAATTTATTTAGAGAGTTTCGGTTTAAATCTATCAGGGTTGACCGGAAAATACAAAGTACAAGTGGTGAAAATTACCAGGTACAAATACTTCCCGTCCCAGTAAATACTACAAATTTTCTCTAAACTGAGAAAAACATTTTAATATACTGCAACTGCAAGATTAAAACTTTTTCCTTCGTATATTTTATTTCATCTCATACAAACTTTAGAAATGAAATCAATATATATAAAAACAAGAGAGGAATGATATAGTATACCAGAATATGACTCAAACAGCTGCTTTTTAGCGTACTTAGTGTATGTATCATTACTTCATGTCCCCAAACCATAGGCATTTTGTAGCAAAACATGATTGTACTTTAGGCTTAAAGAAAATTCAACAGTCAATATGTAATGAGGATTTCCTTACTTTTCTGGGGTTTATTTTTTTGGACAAGTCGACACGGCTAATCATTGACCTAAGGGACTCCATTTGCTACATCTTTTCATTTTGATTTTTTTAAAATAAAAATTAATTTTCAGTTGAGTATAAATGATGATGTAGAAAACACACAAGTACTGTTCTATGTTATCAGAGAAATTGACGGGATTATGATAATTCAAAACTTAATTCAAAATCTGAAGATTTGAGAAGATATGTAATCTTCGCCATAATCATAATGAATGGAATATATTTAAAAGCTGTAGAAAGCTGCTATTCGTAGTGTCTTGTTAAGAGAATTCATTTAACAAGCGCAGCAACACAAGAGAGCGAACAATAACCATACACCGATTAAATCCCCACCCCCCCCAGCATCCCAACCCCGGGTCGTATTTACAAATCAAATCACCTGATTTCACATGGGTACAGTATTTCATTTTTTTAAATGGATTAGTACATCTGAAATATCATTAAGATTAGGCCTAATCACTTTACTGACACCGGGGGGGGGGGGGGGGGGGGGGGGCATGGATTACAAAATTCATTTATTTTATTTAGTTGCCAGGTCTATATTGAATTATTTTTACAATGAAACATTGAATACCGGTATATAAATTGGATCTAAATTAATTTTTATAGTAGAATTGCTGTTGGGGGGGGGGGGGGGGGGGGTACGTAAATTTTGAAAGCATAGATATTGACAAAACATAAAAACTTTGTGTGGTTGTGTTAGTGATATAGCAATGAATTCAGAAGTTTACATTATGAATCAAATGAGGGTTTTTAAATCTGACAAGTTAGCAAAAAAATGTCAATGTCTTTAATTTTACATTATCCTTACGACAACAAAGAATATAAACTAAGTTTCTTTCAAGTTATTAAGTAAAATTATCAAGTTTCATAATAAAATTTTTATATCCAAGAACAAAATAAATATTGTTTAATCCTTATAATTAACGCTGTTAGTAGTTATTATAATAAATCATGTTTTTTAACAAAGTAACTGTGGACAGTTTTGTGCTCCTGTTTAATGGATAATTACTTTGAGTAGAACAATTTTTTTCACAGATCATTCTTTAGTTACATAAAAAACTTTAGGTTTATCTAACGGTCATTTGTTTACCATATATCTACTCAAGCATGATGTATATGACACCCATGACTGGTACATGAGGATGCTGTGTTCTGATTATTTAAAGCCGCTTCATCCGAAACAGGCACATATCATCTTAAACAATAAAAGTATGTCATTACATAGATAATATATAAAAATTAATTATAAGATTGATTTAATAGTTTATTACAACAATCCTTACATGGAAAACATAGACGAAAAACCTTATTGACAAACAGCAGTTCCTGACGGGAAGTTAAGATCTGTATTGAAGTCACCTTTGAAAAAAAAAAACTTTTATCGGTTATATCTAATTATCAAGAGAATTCAAACCCGAATATTTTTTTTCCCATTAGTAGAATCCTAAGTCATGATATATCTTTTAAAAATTAAGAAATTAACTGAATATAATCCATAGTAATTTTTATATTAATATGCATATTTACAGAATAAAGGAAAATCAGATATTTTTAAAGATTTTTTAAAAAGGGAGTTTAGTAACGAGTAACGAATATTGCCCGTGTACACTTTGTTTTTAGAAAAAATGCTTGGGTTTGTTCTTCATGAGTTATACATGTAAGCGATAAATTTAATTTTTCGAAGGTGATTTCACGCAATGTAAACAAAGGATTATTTTTTGTGTGACCTAACAAAAATTATATTTTTAACGTTTGAATATCTTTAAAAAGAAAAAGACTTTGGGGATATAATTTGACAAAAGTTGAAATAATTTATGGACAATTATTTTTCAAGAAGAAAAACGAATATATTTTTTTAGCGATTAGAATCGGACCAAGCGGCTTTAAATAAAATACTAGGAAACTTGAAACTTCTATGTCAGGAAAGTGATACCAGGTAGATGTCTTAGCCAAAAAATCCTACTATAATTGTCTTTACATAAACAAATTATGATTTATGTTTTATTTCTGTAAAGACACTTAGTTGGCTATATATTTCATATTATGATATATGTTATGAAATATATAGACATAGATATATATTATTTTATTCTTATTTTCCAGTATTTCCTGAGAAATACCAGTTATTTCAAGGAAATATATAATATATGAATAAAATATTCAGTCACTAATATTCAAAGTTAGTATCTCAGGAATTCATGTTTCTAAAGTTTGAAGTATTAATATTCAATAGTGAACTGTTATATTAAAACATCAAAAACAATCTTTAAGGTAAATTTTATTGACAACTTTTTGTCAGTACAAGTATATTAATGTATAAAACAAAATATTTGTATCAGATACAAAAACCAATAAAGCACTACACTTACAGAGTCATAATTTCTATTTTTGAAGCAACACTATCTTTTCTCTGAATAAGGTATTAATTTAAAGTGGTTTGACATCATCCACACAGAAGAGTTAATGCCCACAGAGGCTAACACCCAGCAAGTCCAGCTGCTGCCATAGAGCAACATAGCAGCATTCAGCGGCAACAAAAACACAACCACTGGTTCTGGTAGCAACACAACAGATTTCCATAAGATGCCCCACAACACATAATAAATAGGAGTGCTGCTAAGAATTAAAGGAATTTCTAAGAAAGATCTCACAAATGCCCACGAGTTTGAATGCCAGACATCACTGCGACATAGAGAAGACAGAGTTAAAAATGCTATTGAAATTATTTTTGTTGGTGATGTGTGATTGCTGTCTTTGAGATTGTGAATGATTTTCATGTCTTTTTGTTAACACATTAAATTCACACTTGCTCCACAACACTGAAAAAAGAGGGATAATAAATAGGAGTAATTGTCATAAAATATTGTTTTTGATTAAAAAAAAAAACTTCTGAAATCAATTATTGTAGATTTTCTTATTTTCCTCAAGTATTTAATATCGCGAATAAGAAAAAGGACGGATGATCACGAGATTTTACATAGAATTTAGCACAATAAAAATTCCAGCAAGTAATTCTTAGTATATGAGTAGTGCTTCTCTCGAAATTATGCAATAACTAATTTTTTTTAGTTTATTTAGGAATTAAGAGTAAAAATTAATTTACAGAATAAGATATAACAACAGGCCCAGGGGCCACATCGCTCACCTGAGCAATTGGCTAGGAAAAAGCATATATCTGAAAACTGAAAGTTTACTGAGGTTGGGGGGGGGGGCTTTAATTTTTACACACCCCCCCCCGGGGGCTCTGATGTGAACATACTAGAATCTACACTATCTGAGGATGATTCTCTATAAATATCACTAAGCATGGCTTTAAAGTATTTGAAAAGAAGATTTTAAAATGTTTCCCTAAATATTCCTATGTAAACCTTTCATGGCCATTTGGCCCCACCTTACCCCCAGGGGTCATAATTTGAAAAAAAAAAACAAAAAAAACCCTAGAATTTCTTCACTACCTGGGGATGATTCCACAGGAGTTTCATCTTTCCTGGTCAAGTGGTTTTTGAGAAGAAGATTTTTTAACGACTTTTCCTATATATTCCTATGTAAAACTTTGATCGGCCATTTTGACCTAAACTAACCCCGGGAGTCATGATTTGAACAAATTTGTATCTACACTACATGAGGATAATATCACATGAGTTTCATCTTTCCTGGCTCAATTGTTCTGGAGAAGAAGATTTTTTTAAAGATTTATCCTATACATTCCTACGTAAAAATTTATTTGATCATCTTTTTAATTTAAAAAATAATTAAAACCATTTTTTATTTCAATGGCTGCAATAATAGATTAGAAGCAGGTTACTAATGAATTAATTTGTCATGTTATACACCATTCTACTTTTGATTTGTTGTGTCTAGCTAAATCATTTAAGAATTATACAGATGCATATGACATGATAATTGATGACCAAAATTATTTTGATAAACATAATTTAAGAAATTTAAAGTCTTAAAAAACTTAAAATAAATATTAATAAGTGTATAGACCTATTTTTTTCTAAATATGTAAATTTAGACTTTAAATGCTCTTATGCAACAAAGAAAAAAAAACACTCAAAACATAAACAAAGAAAACAATGTGAAGTAGACACTTAGCTGCACGTAAAATTATCTACCGACAGAAAGAGCTCAGTTTCATGTGCATCAAAAGATATCCCTTAAGAGAGGTCTCAATTTACGAACATTATGCATGCGACTAGGGCCTCGCTCGAACAGCGTGTAGAAAAAAAGGGGAACACTTATCTCTATCTATCAAATGGGTCAGAAAAACCTGCCACGAAAGGGTGATTATGTTATTTTTTTTAGCCACTCAGTAATTTTTTATCGTTGACTGAAATTCTTGCAATGGCCCTGCAGATAAAAAAAATATTAGCATCGAAAATAGCACCATAGCGAAATTACATTGCGGAGAGGGAATGTGGATAAAAATGGGCGAAGTTGTAGATTTCCCTTGGAACAGCTTTGGAAGATTTACGATTTTGCAGGTTGCACTGAGACTCAATATACATACAATGCACAATCTATAAATTCAAAGATTTACGCTTTAGCAGTTTGCACTAAGAGACTTAATGTTATTATAAAGTTAGAAGTTCTTTAATTTGTTGCAAAAAAGGAACTGTGTCTTCAAAATACTTATAGATACATTATAATGTAAGACAGCAAGAATTTTTGTTTTGATTCAAACATCATCACTATCACCCTACAAGTAAAATTATATTTTGATGACCGTTCACTTGAAAATTATTTCAAAGAATTTTAGTGTACTAGTTGTTGCTGACTTTTTTTAATTTATTCTGTCAGAGTTCACTTGTCGATACATTAGAATTTTAAAAGGCGTTATATTGGTACATTATACTAATGCATATTGTTACAATATTGCAATTATTGAGATAGAGAGAAAGGGAAAAGAGAGAGATGGCCAAAGTTAGCAAATGCACACATTTTTATTTATGATCAATTCTTTTAAGAAACACTTTATGTTACTGAATAAATTTTCTTTTCCTTCCCTTTTTGTTATAATTTCCCCCCAAACACCTGCCATAGAGCAGGTAGTTAAACCAACTGGCATTGATTTTTAAAAAAAGATATTGTGTCAACAAAATGCCTACTACTATAAGATTACATGCCTGTCAACTCTACCAATTTACGTGAAAGAACTTGAACCCAAACTAAAGGAACAGACAAAGCTTAATGTTCCTATATTACATTTTACTGGCTTAAATTACAAATTACTATTTTTGAAAAATGAGTAACTTCATCAAGTTTGTTAAAATTTTCTTCAATCCATGTAATTGATTATATATATATATATATATATATATATATATATATATATATATATATATATATATAAAGCACAATTTAAAACAACTCTTAAACTAACATAACTGCCCGAAGTGAAGAAATATTAATATAGAAAGCACAAAGAAATTCACTTATACATGGATACCCACTTCCGCCCCAGCCCGGGGTTGAACTCTCAACCTACGGAATCTGTCTCCTAGCAGTGTAGGAACAGCGCGCTAGACCGCTCGGCTATCTAGGCAGGTCATAAAACTTGCTTTCGATGCCGATGGAATTCTCGCGGCGCTGCCCTGCACTACACGGTCATTGAGAATAGAAGTGAGATACAGTTATTTTGACATTAGTTTTAACAGAGTATTGTTACCAATACATGTTGTAATGAAATTAATTATTATTTATAAAGCACAATTTAAAACAACTCTTAATATAACATAACTGCCCGAAGTGAAGAAATATTAATATAGAAAGCACAAAGAAATTCACTTATACATGGATACCCACTTCCGCCCCAGCCCGGGGTTGAACTCTCGACCTACGGAATCTGTCTCCTAGCAGTGTAGGAACAACGCGCTAGTCCGCTCGGCAATCTAGGCAAGTCAAAAAATTTGCTTTCAATGCCGATGGAATTCTCGCGGCGCTGCCCTACACTACACGGTCATTGAGAATAGAAGTGAGATACAGTTATTTTGACATTAGTTTTAACAGAGGATTGTAACCAATACATGTTGTAATGAAATTAAGTTTTATGACTTGCCTAGATATATAGCCGAGCGGTGTAGCGCGCTGTTCCTACACTGCTAGGAGACAGATACCGTAGGTCGAGAGTTCAACCCCGGCCTGGGGCGGAAGTGGGTATCCATGTATAAGTGAATTTCTTTGTGCTTTCTATATATATATATATAGAGAGAGAGAGAGAGAGAATAATACATACCCTTTTCCATATCACATCCTGTATCAGCCCGAGACACCAATATCAGCCAGAGGATGCCGAAAAGGGTATGTATTAATATGTTTATTACATACTTAGTAATAAAATACAGCATACATTAACTTCAGAAAAAAAATAAGTAAATAATCATGCATGGACTTCTTACATACATGTACATGGTCTATTGTCTCATGCGATTTGGGTTTGTTTCTACTTCTATTTCAATGCACTTGATCCGTAATTTGACATTAATTTATTACAAGTATTTGTAAATTAAGATTAACCTTATTTTCAAAAAAGTTAAAATTAAGAGAATATGAACCCACCAAAATTGTGTATGATCACAAGTACTGTTTTTGTGGTTTAATTTACTAAGGTTGTGATATTTGACGTCACAATAGCCGTATCAGCCCTGCAAATCCATATCAGCCCTAGAGGGCTGATACGGCTATTGTGACGTCAGCCATATCGCATATACAAAAAACCTGTATTTATTACTAAGTGTGTAATAAATATATATATTTGACACAAAGCCTTTCTTCTTGGTTTACTGCAATTCGTATCGGCGGACGCCCACACAAGCCATATATGAGATTTAAAATGGCAATTAAATCTAGTGCACGTGACTAATTGAAAGAAAATTGACATTATGATTTTTAAAAAAAAATTCAATTGAATTTTCAATGGTATATGCAGGATATTAGATTTCAAAATGTCACAATCTTGATGAACATGAATACTACCTATTAGTATTTGCTCGTAGTTTGTAAGATTGAATGGAACTGCTGTGGTGTAAATAAATCATTTTCCTTTTCAACAAGACATGTCCAAACTTTGTTGTTGAAGTTTTAAAAAAAGAGGTAAATTGTGCCATCTTTTAAATACCGTTTGCTTGTCCTCTCCAGACTCAGGGTAAAATTATAGAGTCGGTAGGTAGATGGAAAAATCATATATCCAGACAGTTTTGACAAAATGTTAAACAGGGCAAGATAAAGAAAAAGAAAACTAGAAAACAAATGCACCGTGTCCAAGAATGTAAAATAAGTTTTGAGTCGGGACATTTTTAGTCAGTCGGTCAGGAGAGGGCAACCAAACTATATTTTAAAAGATGACCTTGCTCACAAAAACAAAAGATGCATCAAAGACAAAGACTGAATTGACAGACAGTATTCCAAGCGTATTCCAAGCAAATGAAATTATAAATGTATTTATGTACTGGGACTTAGAAACTAAACAAAAATACTTTGTTGTTAATAATCGCAATCAGATTTGGCTGTAAGGATAGAAAAAATGGGTTGCTTAAATACGTACAATCTTTCAACAATTGACCGGTTAAGACAAGTGTAAATGGATGAATTGCAACAAAATGTAGCTGCATTGTGTTGAAGGAGTCTTGTGTCTTGCATTTCCACCTACTAACACATTATCTATTATAGCATCTAGACTATAGCTGGAAGTAACTGTAGTTTACCATAGTATTTTTTGTTGTTTATAAGTAAACTAATACTTGTAGTATTTACATCTGTCATATATTTAACCTTTGAATAATGTGAGCTTTTTGCTAATTTCTCTCTCTCTCTCTCTCTCTCTCATTTAGACGATTCTGTGATATTGTTCTACAAAGATTCTACAAGACTTCACGAGTAAAAAATCTCTCTGATGAAAGTGTTCACTCAAATGTTTAACTAAAAAAGTAAAAGCAGTATAAAAACCAGAAGTCTCTGTCGAGACTGTAGCTCTACTGGTTTATACTTATAACAAAGGAAGCAATGAAAAGTAGCAATTGGGACTTGAAACTTTATTAAAACAGCAATAAATAGAATAACGATCCTTGCTTAAGTCACTTTTTTGTGGCAATATTGCAATAGAACAACTTGGTGTAGCTTTTAATGAAATTTTAAAGAATTTTCAATTTCAGTTACCATGGCAACATCATTCATCAAAATAAATTTAAAAAACAATAAAGACACAAAATTAATGTATTTTATTGTACATGTAGTCTATCTGAATGCAACATTATATCATAATCAAACTAAAACTGTATTTGTGATGGCATTTAAAAATTACTTTATGGAAATTTCTATTTTTAGTAACTACGGCAACACCGTTCATCGAAATCAAAAACCGATGCAAGGAAATATATATCTTAGTATAGTCTACTTGTGTGCAAAGTTATATTGAAATCAGACCAAACCCATAGGAGGAGTAGCTTTTTGAAAGCATTGCACAGAAATTTCTATTTTAGTAACCATGACAACACCGTTCATTGAAATCAAAAACCGATGCACAGAATTATGTATTTTAGTATAGTCTACTTGTGTGCCAAGTTATATTGAAATCAGACCAAAACTGTACGAGGAGTATCGTTTTAAAAACATTTCACAGAAATGCATGGAGGATAATGCAGTATGTCTTAATTCTAGTGTGCCTAAACGTTTCTGCATTTTGTGTGTTAAGCAATACAAAAAATAAATTAAGTGAAAAAAATGTTTTGCTTTTTTTATCCTGTATACCTATTACATTATACTGTCAAACTAATTCAATATACGTAAAAGCGGAGCAAAGCAAAAATTTGCCTGGGGACTTAGAAATTTTTATTAGTATAGATTTTTGCGGTTTATGTATCGGTAAATAGAAAGCTTGGTATTTTTGTCTTGTGATCCAACCCAAAGCAAGTGGTTTTTATTATCATAAAAGAGACTTCGGGGTTCGTTCATATCATTCCTATTGGTCAGTAGAAAGCGTAAAAAGTGTCCGTCCTTATCAATCATATGAACGCTATTGCTATTGTAATCACAAACCAGTATGTGCATTTAAACATCCGTGCAAATCCCATGTGGTGATAATCTTTGTCCAGATGGAGGACCTTTGTACGAAAAACGGTATTTTCCCTCTCTATTTACCACCACAACGCCATTCCACAAATCAGAGACAATGACGTCCCCATTCTGATTTTCTGTGATATATAAGGCTCTTTTATACAGGGATTTACCCTGCTCATTATATTGGACATTCTGTATTGGTCTTCCTGACGTATCAAACCTTGCAACCATTGACGCATCATTTTTTCGACTCCACATGCCAATGAACAAATCGTCATTTAAATTGGAACAAAAGACACTACAAGGTTTCCAGGGGTGCGTTCTCGCAATTAAAATTCTTGTCACGTGCAATTTTTTCTCTCTTTCCACTTTCTTAACGTTGTGTCTTTTGTCTATATAAATCAATTCCCCTGTTTTGGTTACTGAATGGACACACGGAAAATCGCATCAGTTAAAACATCTTTTTCACGATACAGTACTCTATCGTTTTTGAGTACTAGGAGAAGTTTTCTATGGTTACTGGTCCAGAATCTCTCTGGTGTTACGCAGGAAATGTGTAAACTCTTCCATATTCCATCCACTTCAACTGTTTCGTTCAATGCAACGTCTGACAAAACTTCAAACAGACATTCATTCCCAATGCATTTCTTTCCAGTGTTAATTACCTCTACTTCTCCGAACATTTGAATTACGTTTTCCCTATCTAAATCTGAAAGATTTATGCTTGGTTTTACGTAAGTATTAGGAAAGTCTTCAAACGCAGGTAATGGAATTTTCTTTAAACACGATAGCCATTTAACTGGCTTATTGGCATATGTCTCCAAATGATCAACTGTCCTTTGCGTTGCAATGATAATCCTTTTCAAATATCTTACTCTCTCAACAATATTTTTAAAGTTCGATAAGTCTAAACTTTGTACAGAATTCAAGAGGCTTTTCGCAGATTCTGCCTTTTCTGTCATAGTTGAAAAGTGCCTTGAAGTTTCCAGTTGACACGTTCTTATGTTGGCGGAAAAATTATCCCTCATTTGATCAAATAAGGCAATATTATATGGCAAAATTATGCTTCGAATTTGCAAAATGTTTTTTCGGCTTTGAGATTTGCTTTTCTCATATGTCCATTGAATTTCAAACGTAGAATGATTTTTGTGCCCTTTGCAGAATTTACAGAAAGGACGTTTACATCTTCGACACCACCTATCATATACAAAATAGGGGTGTCTTTCACACGTTGTGTCACACATACTTGTTTCATATTCCATCTCAATTGTAATTACATCATGGGTTTGAAAGTCAAGGTCTATCAAATGTTTTTCTTTACACTGCAAACAGAAGTCTGTCTCACATTCTCCGCAATAGTAATCTGCATTTTCAATACATTGAAAACACTCGCTGTCCTCAGAACTAGAGTCTTCTTCCATCATGGTCCTATGTTTTATTCACCGTTTTTTGATGAACGTTGAATTCCCTGCTATCAATGGGCTTTAAAATGTGTGTCTCTTGCTAAATCTGTTTTAAAAAACAAAATTACAGCTTTTTAAAAAGCTTGCCTGACAAAATTAATCAATATCTGCATGAGGGGTGATAAACCTTTTGGGCAATACTTCTGTGGGTTTAAATTACGAGGGACGTTCAATAAATAATGTCATTAGCTCGATGACATTCAACATAAAAATCATATGACTTTAAGCTGTTAAGCGTGGCTTTCTCTCATAATTGAATCTTACATGAATTGATAACAGTTTATAGGACCACTTTTCATCGTAATAGTTTATTGTGGGAAGTTGGAAAACAAGGGCTATTCGAGACACTGCATTAAAAATGAATGGTCAAGAATCAGAAAACTAGAGTAAAATTAAACGCTTCATTAAAGCAGCTGTAAAACGTGTTAATATCCCAAAAATATTTTAACTGAAATATTTGAAATTTACAGCAACCAATGTCTGTTTTATAGACCCGTGAACAGGTGGATTTCAATAAACAGAAATTATATAATGGGCATCAAAAATGGGTACCGTCCTTGGCAACAAAGACCTACAACAACCAATGTATATTTGTGAAAATTCAATAAATTATCACTGATAATGTTTTATTGACTTTAAGACACATAGCAAAATTGATAGAAATCATTTTTTGGGTAGTTCACACTGTTTTAAAGAAACATTTGATAATAAAAAAAGTTTAATACTCAAAGGTCACCCTATATTTTGAAGAAAAAAATGAGTGAAAACGACAGCATGTAGGATTATCTAAACAATTAATTAAAAAAAAAAACTCAAAAATTGTACTTATCAACGTTTGTCTGAAATTCAAACAGATAATGAAACTTGAATCCATTTTGCTTTAAACCTCCAAAACAAATACATGTACTGTATAGGGGATTAATTTCACGGGTTGTAATTTTCACGTTAATTTTTCTCTTCTCTGACATTGTCGCGGTTTCTTGAATTCGCGGAATTGGTATTTAATAAAAGTTTCTTCCTCATCCGTACCTATTTAAAACTTATTCACTGTTTCTTGAATTCACGGATTCATCAACACCGTGAATATAGCGAGTATGGAACGCCATCACTGCCTTATAGCATACAACTATGTATTTATTATGTCAATTTATCATTATCTGATGTGAACATATCTTTACGTTATGTCATTTTTTATTATATGATGTGAAAATATCATAACATCATGTCAATGCTGCATTACATGAAGTAAATACATTCTTTTATTATGTCAGCACTTCATAACTTGAAGTAAAAAATCCATTTTATTAAGTGATTATGTGTTTACATTTTGTTAAAACATTATTAATTGAAATGAATGTTTCTTTACATCATTTCATTTCTTTAATATGCGAGGTCAAAATTGCATTACGTCAAGCAAATTGTGTTTTATAATTAAACTTATCATTACATGAAGTCAAAAATCCATTCCTTTTTGAGAGTGAATATTTCTATTATATCAAAGCATTATTACGTGCTATGGATTTATCTTTATTATACCTCGGGAGCATCATGATGTTAGGTGAACACATCTTACCTTCGTGTCAGTGCTTTACTACGTGGTGTAAAAAGTGTATAACATAATGTGAACATATCTTTATATCATATCAACACTTTATTACATTTTGTCAAAACTCCATTCCGTGATGTGGATATATAATTACGTTATGTCAACCTTTTCTAATGTGATTTAAAAACATCTTTATATTGTGTTAACTCTTCATCATGTTGATTCCAAAAGTTCATTACCTGATGTAAAAATACATTTTCATTATCTCAAAGCTGTATATCTGGTATAAAATGAATGTTGACGACCGTGTTTTAATGACTGGTAAGAGAAGGGGGGGGGGGGGGGGTCCACATTGATTAGGACGAATTTCAAGCGCACATAATATCAGCCCCCCCCCTCTTTTCCCATATATAACTTTACTATAGAAAATGTAATGTTCATGGAAAGCACAGCCCCATCCCCACTTTTTCTTGAAGTATAGTTCCTTACAGGTAATGTAGTATACTTGAAAAGAAAATTAGGACTGTTTTTTGTTTCGAGTAGATTTTTTTTCTGACTGACCTCCCAGTAGCGGATTTAAGGGGGGGGGCGCACCCGGCGCCCCCCCCCCCCCTAAAATTGTCAAAGTTAACGTAAATCACAGTTTCGTCTAGAAAATGTACATATGTCTACTAGGTAGAACTCATTTTTCACCCTACAAAATCTCTAGAACCCAGGAGCTTCCGGGGGCTTCGCCCCCTGGGTCCCCACCAGGGCTTTTCCTGGACTCACTGGGGGCCTCAAGGCGGCCCCCAGACCCCTTTCCTATTTTTGGCGCCCCCTCTAACTTCAATTCCTGGATCCGAGCCTGCCTCCCCTTTCAAAGAAGATGCTACGTCACTGGAATTAGTAATTTTTTCAACAATTCCAGTGCCTGAATTCTATTAAAAAATATATATATATCAGTCTAAATCAGTTGAATATGCCTTAGCAAGCATGCATGGGCACATATCAGTGGCGGATATGGGAATCTTGAACAAGGAAGGGGACGGTATATGGTTGGAGACCGGGGGGGGGGGGGGGGGGAAGCTCTTAGGCTTTATAGTTTTATAGAAAAAAAGTTTTCAGCTTAATTCAGCTAATCTTCAGCAATGACCTACAAAGTAAAACCAATAAATTTATTAATCTTATGTATATTTGGTCACTAAAGATGGAAGGACGGGATTCCTGCCCCCAACCCCAACCCACCGTTGCACGTTTGTTATAATTCACAGTCGCAGTGTGAAGGCCTTTCGCTGCACGTTTCAAGATTGTCAATCATTTGTCGCTTTACGTTTTCATTTAAATATGCCATTCCCAAATCGCCGAGAATTTCTTCTACGACTGTTTTCTTTCCCGCCATTTTTAGTGCCTGCGGAACGCTGAAAATACGTTATGCGCATATAAAGGCACCTTTGCCACGGAAAAATCTAAGCGAGGATACCCGTGTTCGCATAACGTAATAGTGAATCGACATAATGTAGAAGAGTGCGCACAGTATAATATGAGCTTTCCACATCTGATCAATATGAAATAGCCTAAGATACACGTATGCTGACAAGAGGCTGAGCATTTTTGAAACAATGTAAAGACGCAATGACATAACGTAATGACGATTTGTTAAAAAGTAAGGGCAAATTCACATCATGAAAATGATTCACGTCGTCATGTAGCATATTGATGACATAATGTAGTAAAAGAATTGACCACATGTGACAATTTTTTGACATCATGTAATGAAATTCTGACATCGTATTATAGCGACTTGGTATCAAATTAAGATAAATTCACATCAGGTAATGAACTACTTAGACCAAATAGTAGAGAGTGCACATAATGTAATACTGAGTTGAAATTATATAAATGTATCTTAACACCACGTAAAAATCTTTTGACATAATGTCACAAAGAGCTGATATAATGCAATGAAAGATTGACGCAATATAATTGAAGTGTTAGTGAATGTCATAAAAAAGTTAACATAATGTAAAAGAAAGTTGTCGCAATGTAATAGTAGTGTGTGTAAATGTCATAAAGAGTTTACCTTATGTAAAGGAAAGTTGAGATAATGCAGTAGTAGTGTTAATAAATGTCACAAAGAGATGACATAATGTAATGGAAGGTTTAGACAATGCAATAGTAGTGCGGGTTAATGTCATAAAGAGTTGACATAATGTAATGGAAGGTTGACACAATGCAATAGTAGTGTGGGTTAATGTCATAAAGAGTTAACATAATGTAATGGAAGGTTGACACAATGCAATAGTAGTGTGGGTTAATGTCATAAAGAGTTGATATAATGTTATGGAAGGTTGACACAATGCAATACTAGTGTGGGTTAATGTCATAAAGAGTTGACCTAATGTAAAGGAAAGTTGACACAATGCAATACCAGTGTGAGTAAATGTCATAAAGAGTTGACATAATGTAATGCAAGGTTGACGCAATGCAATCGCAGTGTTCTGCTATAAGGCAGTGACGGCGTTCCATAGCGAGTATTAATACCGCGAGTTATTTTTCCCCTATACAGTTTACAATAAGATACACTTGACAAAACTGCAAAGACCTAAAAATGGGCAAAGAATTGCAAGAGCACAAAAACAGATTTATAATTATGCTATTTTCTTAAATATTAGCGGTCTTATTGTTCAAATTCATATTCGGGGAGGAAGTTCAATTTCTGGAAGAGTCTAGAAAACATTTTTTTACAAAAAAATTGAAAGGTTTATGAGAGGAAGGAAACAGAAAGAGGAATCCACTACATAAAATTTCTTCATGACAGCGTCCAAACCCACAAGTCATGAACACTGCATGAAAAGTCGGGTTTAATTTTACCTTAAATGTGATTTAAATGCTGCGATTATTTAATGTTTAAATGCATATTATAACATATTGTGGGATCGTAAATGTTAGAAAATAATTAGCATTTAATACGAGTTTAATGAAAAATTAAAAGAACAAATTTAATAAAGTTTGGAAAATCGTAAACTTACTAATACGTTCGGATTTTAGTCTGCCGTAAACAATTATTATACCTCTAATATACAAAACGTATAATTATTATTAAACATGGCCATAAAATTAAGTTTTACGGTCACATTAAATTTGTTCGTTTAATAAAATTTAACGTAGATCTTTACCTCATTATTTTTTGTTAAATTCACACTTTACTTTATAATACTTCCAAAAATAAAGTTATATACGGAGAATTGTAAACTTACTAATACGTGCAAATTTTATTCATTCATAAACTAATATTAAATCTCTTGTATATGTGATGAAAATGTACGGATTAAACCTTCCCATATAATTAAGATTTAAGGTTGTATTTGATGAAATTTAACATTATAAAAAAAAAGCATAATATTTCTATTTTACATTTATTCCATCAAAAATTTGTATGGTTTACAAGTGTGGGTTTTTTGGCAAGTATTTTACAATCTTACACAAATCCATTTCTCATTCAATTTTATTAGATGTTATCTCAATAGTGTACAAACAATGAGTTCTAACAAAGTACAAAATATTTCAAATTTAAGCCTAAAAGTCAGAATTAAAAAAATTACAATCATGATTGTAGCTCAATTATAATGGAGTAAATTTCTACATACTAGTAGTAAGTAATATACTGAAGTAATTATAAATAATATAAGAATAGTATTGTATGTAAAATTCAAATCCGCAATAAATCAAAACACAACAGGTAAAAAATGTAGTCATTCTGGACTCCAAAAGACTGCAAAATCTGACTGAAACTGCCCCTATTAAAACTTCTGCATGGGTTGTAAATGGCTTTTCAATTTCCCACAATAAATTATATCATACTTTGCATAAAAAGAATAAAAGTTGCCAATAAAAGTTGTCCATTCTTTTTACATGTACATTTTAATAAGACACACTAAGCCACTAACAGAGAAGCCTCACTCGCCCACAAGCAAGCAACAGCAAAAGGATCGGTCAGAGACACCACCTTTCTCTTGCTTGGGTATCAAGAAATCTGCAACTTACTGCCAGCAAAGCTCTTTTAGACATGTAGCACCCTTATATTGTTTCCCAAGTATTTCAACAATAGATGTCCATGCACTAATTATCCAAGTTCAACTTTAAAAATACTTAATGTTGACTGTGAAAAATACAAGACCCAAAAAAATCCTTTATATCATTTGGTTATGTCAATTCAAATTAAGGAAAAAGTATCACAATTACAAAAAACAATAGCAGCTTAAATTTGTTTACAATACATGTAGCTCATTTCTGTTCCAACTGCTAGGTTTATTGCTTGATGATTGTAATATAACATATCCTCATTAAAGCAACGTTACATTGGAATGCAAAACATTTCAATAGTGATATTTTTAACTTTGCTTTAAAATATCAAAAATGAGCTCTGAAACATGCACATATAAAAGTCCTGTATAAACATATGTAAAAGTATATTTAACAATTTTTTAAGCCTTAATTACAATTCCATAACTCATAATTCATAAACTCTCTTACTTCAAATGGAAGGAAACAAATTAATATTTTACTCTTGCAATTCTCATTTATTTACTCTTGCAATATCAATTGTAATATTTATTAAAATCACAATTTACCCCTTTTTTACTCAGAAATGTCTCTACCTCATTTGCCTATTCTATTTTTTACATCTATGACTCACTAAGCCACTGACAGAGAAGCCTCACTCGCCCACAAGCAACAGCAAAAGGATCGGTCAGAGACGCCACCTTTCTCTTACTTGGGTATCAAGATCTGCAACTTACTGCCAGCAAAGCTCTTTCAGACTACCCTTGATCATGATTGTCTTATTTTTTCCACAATAATGTCCATGCACTTATTATTTAAGTTAGACTTGTACATATATGTGATATATAAATCAAGATTAAAATGTATGTGATTGCAGACCAATAAATGTTTAAACAATAAAATACATAACAGTTTTAATCTGTAATCAAGCATAAGAAAAAACTTTCACTGTCAAAAATACAACACTAGGTAAATTTTTCTTATCTAACATTGAATTTGTGCAAAACAGTAACAACTCAAATATTTCATCTCTAATAGCCCATCTCTGTTCAATTAATACATCCAAAGGTTTGACTCTCATAGGTTAGATTCTTTATTTGTCCTAGTTCTTCTTATGCTCTGCATTTTAGAGTGCTTTGATTTGAGAATGGCACTTTTGGTGTCCTGTTCTTTGAAGTCATTCTCACATTCATCAGAACGCAACTTCAGCTTTCTAATTTCATAGGTAGTATTATCTTTAGAATCATTTTTTGTACTATGAAGATGTAATCAATATTTAAAACTGCTTTTTCTTGCTTCTTCTTCTCTTCATGCCAAGAAGTTTTCAGCTCTGGAGAAGCACACCTAGCTCCTAATTTCTACAATAAACATAAAAATAAATACCCATTTGCCTATATATACATATTATATGTGTGCTTCCGGATTTATGCAATTGCATATATTAAATAGTAAAAACAAAATCTGAGTTGATTTTAAAATTATCATTTGACCTAGAGGAAGCACAGCTCAATTTTGCTTGATTAAAAATTTACAGAAGACTACAAAAGATATGCCATTTTTTCAAATCTGGGTAATAAAGACAGATAATTTTCTATAATTTCAGGCCAGCGAGCTACAGATTTCGAAGCGTGTAAATTTGGGTCTAATGATTTTTTTCACCATCTTTTTTTGGAGCATTTTACCTGCTTGACCTTGAACATGTTGAGGTGCCCTTTTCTCTGCCCCTCCACACTAATTCTTTCATTTAGCAGCAAGATACTATGGATATGGTAAAAAGCTGTCATAAACAAAATATGAAAAATTAATAACAGGTGTGGCTCTCCATAGAGAGAATATTCAAAAAAGGAGAAAAAATATACAAACAGGGTATACTTATGACTAACATGACTACAGCAAGAAGATAACATTTTACACAATGAAAAAAATTCTCTGTGTCATCTAGTTAAGTGAATTGCATAAAAAAACATATAATTATATACATGTATAGATCAAATTTATAGACGACAAAATATGATACGAAACATACATAATGGTACCGTAGTCCGAGCACATGGAATTTGAAGATTTACAAAGTTTAGGAAAATGCAAAGAATAGCATTTACAGCATTTATCATATTAAGACACACATATATATAGTTTCACAGCAGCAAGCTGCAGAATTTGTGGAAGTACATGTAAATTGGGGACTGGTGACTTTTTGCCATTTTTTTTTTAGCAATTTACCAATGTATTTACCTGCTTGACCTTGAATATGTTGAGGTGCGCAGCCCTTTTCTTCGTGTTCCTCCACGATATTTTATTTAATGTAGCAGAAAGATACTATGGATAAAAAAAATATGAAAAATTAAAAGCAGGTATGGCATCATGGCATCTCATAGAAAAAATATACAAACAGATGTATTTATGATATAGAGCAAGTAGATAACATTCATACAATAATAAAATCCTCAAACTTTGTGATCTAGTACATATTATGATATGTATTATATTAAATTTAGAGACGACAAAACATGATATCAAATGGGTGTACATACTCGGAACACATGGAATTTAAGAGTAAACTTAAATGCAAAGGTTAGCAACTACAGCATTTAACATGCAAGTTATTGGGATAATGAACAAGTGATTTAACATAAAGTAAAATATATTAACAACTTACACTGTAGATAGCAAGTTTTTAAAGTGGACAACAAATGCAAACTTCCAGTAAATGGTGGCAATCTCATACACAATAAGTTGTACAACAAATGATTATTTCGTACCTCACACTGGGTAGCCAAATATCTGGTCAAGACACTTTCAGGAAGAGAGCCTCAGCAAGTTCAATGTTGATCATTCCCATAGCTACTTCAAACTTTTCTGACACAATTTCTGAAAGAAAAGATGTATCTTGCAGGGATTTTTATTCAAACTAGGAATAATTCTCATGAATGTAAAAATTTGAAAAGTTTATAGATGACCGACGAATACCAGACACAGAACAGAAAACTCGCTCGGGTCTTAAAATGGCTCAGGTGAGCTAAAATAAATCAATTCATGTGATTTTATTGATCTTATCAGAAAATTTAAGAAATCTTACCGTTGTGTTAATCTTCATACTGCTTTTGTCATTTCTTGTGAGCATTTGGATTCCTGTAAATAATGCATGCATAACTGTGCATCATAGAATGTGATAGCTATTTTTAATAATTCATGCTTACGTATTTAACGTAAAAAAATTATGCATAGCTCAGAATCCATTGTTATTGTATTTTAAGGATAAGGAAAATAAGAATATAAACCTCGTATTGTCTACTTGGTATATAGCATTTCAAGTTGTTGCAATATTTTTTATACTCTTATGCATAAAGATACAAGTTAATAAAACATTGTTTGTTTATTTGTGATAATAGAAAATTTGAGCGGTATGGTTCTCACCATTTTCACAAGCTGTCTACATAGCCGGCGTAATGGGGAATCGTCTCAGGCACAGTCCACACTGCAACTATTTAAATAATCAAAATAAGTGCTCAATATATTCTTGAGTAGGCATTAAGAAATAAATAAATAATTTATTACATTGTACAACACTCTCTGTAAATGCTGAACAGAGGAACACTTTAGTGACAAAAATTCTGAAACCAATCCCAAACGAGAAAATTCTGGTTAAAATCCATCTTTAAGTTAGATGGTTAAAAGTGTTAAATAATTATTACAAAATGTAAATAGCGCTTGCCCAAACGTTTTTACTGCCAGGCATTTTATGTGTACAGCCCAGACTAAGGAACAGTAACATTATCAGTAGCAGAGGCAATTATTCATTCAAGGACACATGATAAAATTTTGTACATTGTTCATACCGCTAAACAGGGTCGTAAATGTCTTCATCTTCTGTTAAAACATAAATTCCATCCAAAGTTTATCATGCTTCTCCTTTTCGAGTAACTCTCTTTCGCCCCTTCCTCCCGTACAACATCATGATCAAGTTCAACATGGCTGCGTGGAACTCTCCAAAAAATTGAATTTCGGCGCGGTGTGTTGTTTTTAAATAAATTGCTTTTCGAGCCCGACTTCGAGCCCGATGTAATTGTACTACAGTGGTAGTCGATAGAGAAAAAACTAAGTTATATTCCACAGTTTTGAAAAATCTACATAAGGGTTAAATAAATAAGAATGAGAAATAAATAAATTAAAATGAAAAGGGTGCCTAAATATTTTTTTTTCAAAAATGTTTCAACATAAGTTTACATTAGGTATAAAGAATTATTTATGACATATTCAAAATACCAAAAATGTACTTAAACTCTAAGTATAAGCATATTTACTTTTACATGTCGATATTCTTAAACGGGACGTATAATTATCTCAATTAAACTATATTATTCTCGACGTATTTTGCATTAAATATGATTATACTTAATTGAAAACTGTATTTAATTATATGACAAAATATCTCATGTAAAATTTACCGTTATACATAAATTAAATTCAATACAAGAAATTTACTGGAGTAAACGAATTTATTAAATTATATTAAACGCGACTTTTCATGCAGTGGAAGAGTAAAGGAGTTCTGGGGATAAATAGAAAGTTAATGTTTTGTCACGTCAACAAAACTTGCAAGATCTTTCACCCTTTGACTTGTATCATTTCCCAAACTTAGATAAACATCTATCAGAAAGAAAAAAAGAACTACAGCAAAGCGTAGGATCTGTCATATTCCAGTATACGAAAAGTCATACTAAAAAATGTGTTCTAAAAACAATTAAAAATTGAATGAAAATGTTACGGACATGTATTTTAACTGAAAGAGAATTTTTAGTTAAATCATTCAGACTAAATCATAGAAAACGTTTTGGTTTTTTTTTTTTTTTTTTTTTTTGTTTCTTTCCGAGCCCCAATGACTTTATTTATTGAACGCCCCTCGTATGCTCTTGCTTTATATTTTGAAAACCTTGTGTAAATGAAATCCTTGATTTTAATTAACTTACAGAAAAATCATCTAATCTCTACACTGCATACTAAAGAGTTGTTATTCTGTTGGAGAGGGGGGTGGGGGGAGTCTGCAGTGGAGTGATCTGCCCTTGCATCTAAATTGAAAGCTACATTACATATGTACACCTACAGTGGCTGGAACGTTATTGTTGACAAACCAATCGTGTAGAATCGTTCGTGTATCGTGCGTGATCGTTCGTGTAGCGTGCGAGATCGTGCGTGTAACAGACTCAATCGTTTGCGGTTTTAATCGTGCGTGAACGTGCGTTTAGAAACGTGTAAATTTCGTTTTGTAAGTTTTTATCGGAATGTTATCTGTGAAACAAGTATTTCGTTTATATTTTATTTTTTAATCCAAATAAAAGGAATGAAGCGCAGTTTACATAATTGAATGCGGAACGAACTAACTATCGCTTGTAAACAAGCAATATAGTAAGTCGTACAATATTATGTTCTCGTCAAATAGCGTGACTTATTGTGATATACCGTACTAAGATGTTTTACTATATTTTTCTGAAAATCATTCTTGTTTGCTGCTTATTCTGGTAAGATATTTTTTTTTAATTTTCAAATAATCAAAAAGAAATATTTTTACAAATGAATAAATATTTTTCAAAGCTTACATAAATGTTTAGTCGGCGAATGTACATGCACGTCACGCACATGATTTTCCGGGGTTTGATTAACAGTGTTTATATCTGTAGCTTACTTTTAATTTTTAAAGTAAAACAATAATTTGCAATGTCGTTTTTCATGTTTTAAAGATTCATAAACATTTTGAAGTCATAAAAACATATAGATATAACTTTTAAGTTAAGTCATTACATGCTGCCATTTTTTTCCCAATCGTATCCCCCATTCTACATATTATGAAATCCAATTCAATCAAATTTTAGGGTCCACCTACTACTATCTTCTGATAGAACAAAAAAAATCCGTTTTCTTATGTCGGAGAATTATCTAAAAAAATTATTTATTATCTTAAATAATAAAAAAAAAATCTTACATGTATGTAGTACCAGAAATACCCATTACCGTTTTTTTTTTCAAAGTCGATGATATAATATATTTATTGCTAATTCTTTGAATCTAAAATCAATATAAAGCCGTATTTCGTTTTGTGAATATCGATTCCTAAATAATTTGAACTATTTTGCGTGAAGAATCGTGCGTTTGCGTTAGCAATCGTGTAAGATCGTGTAACGTGTAGAATCGTGAACGTGAAAGATCGTTCGTGTATCAGGTTTAATCGTGCGTTAATCGTGCGGAATCGTGCGTGTAACGTGATCGTTCGTGTAAGTTGTCAACAATAACGTTCCAGCCACTGTATTATCATATAGGCTAATATCAATAATATCTTCAATGAAATCATGCATTGTAAACATTTTAAAAGATGGATATAGTTAAAAATACTCGTTTTGTCGGAGTGTATATATTCCACTGAAGTAAACAGTAGTAATGTGTTCATTATTTTTTTTCTCTTAAAATTAAAGGAGGGGATTGTGGCACCTTTGTGCCACTATCATATATTGAGAATGAAATAAGAAAATTCAATTTTTAGGCCTTTGTGGAAAGAAATATCCAAGAGTTTGTACTGGTTTCTTATCTATTGTGTGCATCTGAAACGGGAATACAAATGTTCATGCATCTAGAGACAATGACTTGTTGAACTGCGCGTTGTTTATTATTGGACTTAAGTCCATTTATGTAGTAAACATCCGCGGGATCGGGAAACAATTTAGAATAAAATCATTAAAATTTTGTTTAGTGTTGCTTGTCCATAAACTGATATAAACGATGTATGTTACGTAAACAATTAAAAGAATTAGCTAAAATTTGTAGATACAATTTCTGTAGTATTAGAAGGAGATTAAATAGACAAACTTTATTTAAAATTAATTTCATAGAAGTTAGCACACCCATTCACACAATAGAACAATCCAACGAAAAGTCACAAGCTTATAAATTACTAAGTGACATTTGGCGCGAAAACAGCGATTCACCCCTTTCGTAGAATATAAATGGATTGATCCATTAGTAAAGAAATGCAGGAAAAAGTATGCACGGACATGTTGAAAAGGTGAATCATATGGAATTGTTGTTCCATGCAAAAAGATTAAAGGAAGTAAGCACTAAAGTATTTTGCATCAGTAATATCATTCTTTCTTTCTGAAAACTGTTTCTTTTAAAATGCCGGTAAAGAATTCCAATGTTAATCAGCTTGCACAAAATCTAGCTCTCTAGGTATGATCTATTAGTTTCGGATCTTGCAAATATCAATCCTTATATATAGCCTGACGTCCTGACGTCAGGCAATTACATTTTTTTTAAACGTGTAACATCTTAAAAAATACAATAGAGGTACTGTGAGCATTGAGCTCACTAAATGATTCTTTCCTCCTCCCAATTAGGGTTATATAAAGGCAAAGTTTATATTTTGCTCAAGGAGACCGAAAGACCCGAAATAAGTGTCAGATCAAAAAATACAAGCTAATTCAGAGAACTTGTGTTCCCCGCTTAGGGAAAAAGTAAACCATGCGCAGGGGAGGGGGGGGGGAATCGGATCCCCCTGACTGAATTTGTAGAATTATAAAACGTATGTATACATGTAGGCCTGCGCAAATAAAATATGCCAATATGGATATAAAGATTTGATTGCTAATTCTTTATTACGTGTGTAGAAGATTCTTTTTATATGGAATATTTATCACAGTACTATAATGATGATTTTATGAGTTTGTACAAGCCAGACCTCATTAATTTTTCATTTCACATGCTGAATACTTTCATTTAGTAAAAAAAGTAATACGGAAAAAAAGAAAGTACATCATCCGGGACCGCTCACATGTGAAGCTAGAGACATAGCACTAGATCACGGGACTCAAGCATGAAGACACATGTACATGTATTTATTCACGTTCGATATTGTCAAAATTTTACACAATGAATGGTGTCTAATTTAGCCTTTATTAAACAGTCCTTATAGGTGAAATAAGAATATAAAGTCCGCCGAGAACCTGTTTTGCACGGAATAACTACAATAAATACTAATAAAACAAACGGGGCGGGACACTTTGAGAGGGATGAGAGAGGTCCAATGGAGTTTTGGTATAAAATTACATTGCAAACCTCAAAATCTTCTTGAAATATCGCCCGGAAACGATAGTGTTACACACAGACAGAATGTATAAATTTACGACCTTGAACTTTGACCTTTTGACCTCAAAATCAATAGGGGTCTTCCTTAGGCAACAAGGAGTTGTTATGTAAATATTGCAAAAACTCAAAGGTTGCTCGAGATATCGCGCGGAAACGAAAGTGTTATAACAGACAGAATATACAAATTTATGACCTTGACTGATCTTTTGACCTCAAAATCAATAGAGTTCTTTGTTAGTCCATAGGAAGTTGCTATGCAAAATTTTATTGCGAAAGCTTAAAGGGTTCTCGAGATATCGTGTGGTCCAAACGAAAGCGTTACAGAAAGACAGAAAGACGGACGGACTGACAGCTATACGGACGGACAGATCCAAAATAATACCCCCCACTTTTCAAGCGGGGGACAACAAACGGGGCGGGACACTTTGAGAGGGGTGACAGAGGTCCTAGGGAGTTTTGGTATAAAATTACATTGCAAAAATTCAAAATCTTATTGAAATACCGCCCGGAAAGGATAGTGTTCATACAGACAGAATGTATAAATTAACAACCTTGAACTTTGACCTTTTGACCTCGAAATCAAGAGGGTCTTTCTTAGGCCACAGGGAGGAGTTCTTATGTAAAATTCCATTGCAAAAGCTGAAAGGGTTCTCGAGATATCGCACGGAAACAAAAGTGTTATAACACAGAATTTGCGAATTTATGACCTTGACCTTTGACCATTTGACCTTAAAATCAATAGGAGTCTTCTTTAGTCCATGGGGAGTTACTATGCAAACTTTCATTGCGAAAGCTTAAAGGGTTCTCGAGATATCGTGAGGAAACGAAAGCGTTACACACAGACTGAAAGACGGACGGACGGACGGATGGACGGACATACCCAAATCAATTTCTCCCACTTTTCAAGCGCAGGACAAAGATATGAGGCACACTATGCAATTATGTAACAACGAATCTGTGAAAGTATCATTAAGTTTTATTCAGTGGTATAGGAGGAGTTGCGGATAAGAGATAGGTATCCTTCGATATTATAAAAAGAATGGCAGGTCAACGGAAATTTCGCTGTAGGAAACCCGAAATATGTGTCCGATCAAAAAATAAAATAATCTCGAGGTGCACAATGGCATTATGTAATAAACATTCTGTGAAAGTCTCATTATTTTTAAGATATATAGTGAAAAAGAAAGGTAGTTTGAAGCTGTTGTCGCCCGAGTGGCGCATTGGTTAAGTGTTGCTCTAGAGTGTTGACCATAAAATATCGCAGGTTCGAATCCCGTTGCAGAGCCTAGGTATAGACCGTATTATAAATTAAAATTCAGTAAGTGCTGGTGCAAAAAAGATCCATCACTGCTCAATGGCCCTAAGTGCCAAGTATATGTCTTCAATTTTCTGTCCTCTTACGGCATATGGTGGCATCTGAATACGTGTATGAGAGAAAAAAGTCTCGAAAAGACCGGGAAGGGGAAACAAAAAAAAAAAACAACAACAACAACAACAAAAAAGCAGTTATGTCAATATCACCGTTGTTAAAACGCACTTTGAAAAATTACGCACTTTGAAAAAAAGTGCGTTAAAATTGGGACCAAGCTAACGCGCTTTGAATTTTTTTTTTTTTTTTTTTTTCAAAGTGCGTTGATATCGACCATATTAACGCAGTTTGAAAAAAATGTGAATATTAATTAATATTCTAACAAATAATCGGTATGATAAATAACAGATCCTGGTTGGATAACTTTTTTATGATAAAGTCACTTCAGGACCTGAGATATTGACGTTTTAAATATTTGAGGTTTTGATAAAATAAAAGGGAAAAGGGTCTTGAAAAAAAGAGTGACGATTGTTTAAAATCATTAATTCGTTTCTTCTTTTTTTTTTTTTAATTCTAGTTTTTGATACATGTAAGTAGATGTAAATGTGTAAAGGGGGAACTAACAGTGGACAGCTTTAAGCAACTTAGCATTTATCATAATAAAAAGGGGGCAATCTGATTGTTCAAAACTATGAAAACTCTTTCTCTCTCATACTTTTTACTGTACATAAAATTTTCTAGCTTTCATCTGCTTTAATTAACTCATTCAATATTGAAAGTTTTCAACGTCATACCAGTTAGGTAAATACATAATTATACATGTATAAATGTTTTGAGTATAGCATAGACATCCGACCGGGCGAAGGGCCAGGGGAGGGGTTAAGCCCACCACTTATTTTGGAAAGATATATATATCGTATAAGCATTGAAAATGCAGCTTACCCTTTTTGGGTTTATTGCTCCCCTCCCCCGTTTGTTATTACCGACACCTATG
>NW_026927436.1:0-30252 GCF_032062105.1 Saccostrea cuccullata | reverse complement strand
AAATATATAGACACTATTAATAAATTAAAACATTTCTCGATTTTATTGGCTTTTGTTGAGTGACATATACAACAGAAAAAAATTGTAACGTAAACATTGCATAAACATACCTCGTCATTGGATCGTTGAAGAAAAGGTATTGCAGTATAATTTCCTGCACAAAAGGAATGTGAATATACAGGATAAGAGGCCGTGTCAGTAACCATTGAGATTTACATGGAAAGTCAAAAATTTTGAATTGGGCAAAAACCACCCTAAAATATTTGAACAACAACAAAAAACACATTTGAGACAAATTTTACAAATTTATTCATCATCATTGGTTTCCATGGCAACAAATGTGATTTGCATAGTAAATTCTCAACGAAACATTGTAAAATAATACAAATTTAGACATATTTAAATGCAGAGGGGGGAACAATTGGAAGGTCTAAATTTGTTTTCTTATAATGAAATAATGAAAGATGCATCAGAAGAAAATAGCTTTATGTCTGTAAGTATTTTTAAAAATTTTGATATGGTTGCTATGGCAACCGAAAAATGACAAGATTTTCATGATGGGAATATCCGTGGAAAATTAAGTTTTTCAAAAGTTGAATACTTAAAAACGCAACAACCGTGGATATTGTATGTCATACAAAGTTAAAGATATATCCAAATACTATGAAATAATAAAATAAAAATTGGTAGTTGGATGTCCCAATTTTTTTTTTCAGAAATCAAAATTTGCATTTTTTTCAAAACACTTTCAATGAATTTTCGCAAGTTTTGGCAATTTTTTTTTAATATTACAACAGATATTTAACAGTTAGATGCCATATCTACAGAAACATAGTACTTTAAAAAAATCTCCATAAAATGTACGACTTTTTTACAAAACAATAGGAAAAGAAATCTCCATAGCAACGGAATTTATACCCTAGCAACTGACTTGACTAGGATCGGCAAAACATGAAACATACACCCAGGAAATTAAAGCCTCTCAAGTGGAATATTTGGGTCATGGCATCCTGATCAACTGTCAACCCTGTTGTACTTACCCCATCATATAAGTAATAATAAGTACCATTGCTCTACAATGTCTAATAGTTATACAATATAGTCAGAATGTGGACCAAATACGCAAAAACTTGACCATATATGACATAACAAAAGCCGAAGTTATATGTCAAAATGACGCAATGTTCAACCCAAAGGGACGCCAATGCTCTGTCTACTGGCTAATTTACATTGCTGTACCATGTTTATTATTCAAGTTATAAACCTAAAAACAACTAGAACTGTCCAAATGGGACAAAATACCCCCCGCTGGGTTTTTCAGAAGTGCTAAATCATGAATATTTTATGGATCTAAGAGAAGAGAGAAAAGCTAAAACATTTTAGTGCAAATGTAATTGCTCATTATTTTTTTTTTATAAATGAAACGAAGGTGCAGCCTAAAAAATAGACTGAATGTATGGATCACACATGAATTATGAATTTTTTTTGTCAGTGACCTTGAACTTGCATAAATGACCTTGGTTTAAAGTCATGACAAGTTCTCAGGTCAAAGCAATGTTTGTGTAAAATGGGAACCTTCCAAGTTTATCCTTAAGAAAGATATGGACCAGACATGAATTATAATTTTTTTACTGTCTGTGCACTTGAACTTGGACAATTGACCTTCGGTCAAAGTCATGACACACCCTTATGTCATAAGTGATCTTTGTGTAAACAAGAAAGTATCCAAGTTTATCAATAAGAATGATATGGACCAGGCACAAATTATGAAGTTTTTCCTTTCAGTGACATTAAACTGACACAAGGAACCTTGGGTCAAGGTCATGACACATCCTCAAGACAATAAGCGATTTTTGTGTAAAACAGGAACTTACCAAGTTTTTCCATAAGATAGATATGTACAAAACATGAATTAGGAACTTGTTGCTTTTATAACCTTGAACTTGCATAGATAACCTTGCATCAAGGTAATGATACATCCTAAGGTTATAAGGAATCTTTGTGTGAAATAGGAACTAACCAGTTTATCCATAAGCAATATATGGACCATGCACATATTAAGAAATTTTCCTTTCAGTGACCTTGAACTTAAATAAACTTTGATGAAGGTCATAAACCCTCTTTGTGTGAAGTAGTAGATTCAAGTTTATCCAAAATAAAGATATGTACCAAACATGAATTTTACAATTTTTCTTTTAGTGACCTTGAACATGCACAGATGACCTTGGGTCAAGGTCATGACACACCCTTAGGTCATGAGGAATCTTTTTGTAAAATGGGAACTTACCAAGTTAATCCATAAGAAAGATATGGAACGGACACAAATAATGAAATTTTTCTTCCAGTGACCTTGAACTTCCCCAAATGACCTTGAGTCAAGGTCATGACACACTCTTAGGTCATGAGCAATCTTTGTATGGAGTAGTAGATTCTAATGTTCCTCCGTAAGAAAGATATGGACCGTACATGTTTGCACAGCTAGACAGACGGACGGACGGATAGACAGACAGACAGACAAGCTGATTCCTATATACACCCCCCCCCCCAAACTTCGTTTACAGGGGGTATAATGAGAAGTCGTGTCTGTTAAACACAAGATGACCTTATACTTATTCAAATGAAAATAAACCTTAACATCAGCAAGGCTTGTGAAAATGTAGTTTACAGCAACTTTATATTTCAAGTTTTATCTTATTTTACTATCAAAGACCAATCAACTGGTCAAATATCAATGCTCACTAAAAGTATCACAGATATGAACGTAAAACAAGAGTTTTCCATTGAAAATGTGTGTCTCAGGAATGACATATCAAATTGTGACAGACAGATAGACTGATGGTCAGCTAGTCAGACTGACAGACAATGGAGAAGTGATCCCTAAGAGTCCCCTTGCTATGCAGGCGACACAACTAGGCACCATTACAGCATATCTTGTACCTGATTCTGAGACTGAATTTTTTCTGAAGTGTACAGTCAAATATTTTACAGAAATATTTTGCTAGAAATAATAAAATATCGTATAAGTGGAAATTTTAGCGAGATGCAAATTTAGCGATTTCTACCAAAGTCTGGTATTTTATTTTTAGCCAGAAGTAATTTTAGCGATTTTAAAATGTTTACTAAAGAAGCTATTACAAATAATAAGACATTAATTTTTAGCAATATTCAATTTTAGCGATGTCAGCACCCTCTCTAATAATGCCAAAATTAAATCCTCGCTAAAAATTCTACTTATACAGTATGTTCTTCAAAGTACATTTATGCACAGTAAACAAGAAGTACGACACATTTGATTTTAGATATTATCTATTTTAACCAACTAGAGCTAGAGCAGTATAATCCAAGTGTTGTCCACAGACAGATGGACAAACAAACAGGGTGATTCCTATATCCCCCTTCCAAAAACTTTGATATCAAAATCTTAAACTTAGTAAGAAAATGTTTTTTAGTTCACTGCTTTAAGAGCCATATCAGAAATCTGGTTCAAATTGTTCATGTTCCCTTCAGCTGTCAAGTCATTTTCTTCACAGTCAGTGTTAGACCTCTATCTTTTCACCAATGGCATCAAGATACATAATCAAGGTCTTCCTTCTATGTAATGGACAATCTTCATGCTCTTGAGAATCCTGGCATTCAGATGACTTTCACAAGGTGTTTGGAAAAGTTGTCGTCTGAAGTTGATTCCACCTACAAAAGAAAGATACAAAATCAATCCAACTAACAACTTCATTTAAAACAAGTTCATTTTGACACAAATGTTACTCATGCTGAGACAGTGTTTCACAGCCCTGAGCCAAAGTCACACCTTCAATGTCAAGGTCAAGGTAAAATTTGATGGAGTTTTCAGGTCTGTATTTCTATATGCCTCATGGAACAGCTTCATACTTGGCATACAATGCTCCTAATGATAAGGTGGTGTGCCATGACCCTAACTCAATGTCAAACTTCAATGCTAAGGTCACAGTAGACTTCAATGAAATTGTCTTATCTGAAATGCATTTCATACCTGCCTCAAAAGCACAGCTTACATGACACAAATGTGCCTCATAATATCAGTCTTTAACAACCTTTGACAGAAGACCAGGTGAGCAATATGGGCCCATTTTAGGCTTCTTGTCTGGGTTTAAAATATGAAGTTCATAGGTCAAATGGATTTAAGTTATTGAGTCACAATCCTTTCAAGTTTGAAGTTTCCAGGACATATAGCATTTGAGTTATCTCTCGACAAAGAAATGGATGAACAAAGTGATTACTGGTACTCTTTGAGGCTGGGCTCTTATGAACAAGCTGATGCTCAAAGTAGTTCTAAACAATTCAGTACATGTAAAAAAATTCAGTACAAACCTCTATTTGTTCCATATGCTTTGAATCTGGTTGTAGTTTATGGTTATTTGGTAGTTCACATAGCAACTCATCATCATCATGATTCTCCTGAAAGTATTTCATATCTGTTTACAAATTTACATGACCCTACTGCATATAGTTGCTGATTCTTTATAATAAACAAGCTGATGCTAAAAGTAATTTAAAGCAAGATAAGTTTGTGAAACAGTATGCCCCCAGCGTCAACAAATATAGAAAAGCTAGTTTTAGCAAAAAGATCAAGATCTAAAGGTTACTGACGTTGGTGTAATTTAAAAGAACTTAATTAGTGGATTATGTATACAAAATATGATCTCACAGTTCAAAAGTCATGGTAAAGGTTAAAGCTGACAACAGATAGACAGAAAGGACAAACAAAAATATGTTCATGCTCTTTGGGCATAATAATTCAGTACATGTAAAAATTTCAATACAAACCTTTATTTGTTCCACATTAATTGGATCTGCTTGTACTTCATGGTTATTTGTTAGTTCACATTGCAACTGATTATCATCATGATTCTCCTGAAAATATTTTAGACCTGTTTACAAACTTACTTGAGCCTATAGCATATATAGTGACTGGGATATGATATAAGACATTAAACTGGACAAAGGGGATACTCCAATTTAGTCTCACATTTTCAGAATTATCGTATTCAGAAATTGTGCCCAACCTGATCAAGGGCTTAGGAAGAATAGCACCCCACCCACTCCTTACTTTTTTGGGAAGTCAAAATTTCCTGTAGTTAAAATTTATAAATCCTGGTTCCCCTCCCCTCCACTTTAAGGGTCAGGAGCAAATTTTGAAACCAGAGTTGAGTCTGTTATCCTAGTTTCCCTTCCCCTTTTCAAATCAATATTAGCAACCTCAAGTTTTGTCATCTTGTTTTAGTGTAGCTGCAGAACTGTAGCTCTCCGAAAAAATATATATTGATAGACCTGAGATAATGAGGTATAGCGGGTATAGCTATGAATTTTTTATGAAATATTGTTTGAAATATTACTTATCAAAAGAACAGTAATATGCAGACATACACGATTGGAAATCTACCAATTTGACCTTATCAGTGATTGATGAATATGCTCTAAATAATAAAGTCTGAAATATCTGGCATTTTTCAGGTTTTTTTTTTAATACTTTCTGTGCCAGGAAAACGTCAGAACCAGCGCCATTACGAAAACTGGAAATTTCGCCATTTCCAGTCAGAGTTGATTTCCCATACCTGGGAA
The DNA here is from genome assembly GCF_032062105.1 of Saccostrea cuccullata. NCBI lineage: Eukaryota > Metazoa > Mollusca > Bivalvia > Ostreida > Ostreidae > Saccostrea > Saccostrea cuccullata. Next base: position 24,657 of record NW_026927436.1, on the reverse strand, counting down.
CCGCATTAAATGCCGTTGTTACAATTTATCAATGGCACAATGCTTTTAGTACTTGACAATATCAATGAAAAGAAAATAATCACTCATCATTTCGACACAGGACTTGTATATTTTTTTTAATTTGTAAACGCACGAAATGAAAACAAATCTCGACAGTCAGAGAAAATGTTTCCATCGGATCATATTATATTTACAAACAAACCATAAAAACTATATTGGTAAGTACTAGAGGCATTGTACTATTGATAAATTGTGAGTTTGACAAGTAATTGCAAGTATCGAAAATACACCCGAGAATGCCGCCTCTGCTTGGAATTCCCAGTTTTCGTAAAGGCGCCGGTTATGGCGTTTTCCTCGCACGTAAAATACAGAAATAGTTAAAAAGCCAGGAAAACGTCAGATATTTCGGACTATGTATAGTACTTTTCAGTCACCTACAAACTCTTGATGCTGTCATGTCCTCTGTAACCGCACAAGACCTGCTTTATACATCTTTACATGGTGTTTTTCTTCGACGACTTCTGGATTCGTATGCATAAAAATTCTAAGAATTTTCTTAAGTATATACTTAAATTTCTTAAGCATATTCTTAGCTGAGTAACATGCTTAATTTCTGTTGCATAAAAATTCTAAGTAATATGCTTAGCAATTCTTAGCTAAGCATGTCGCAATCTGCTTAAGTATACCGTTGCCATGTCAATAAAGTCACTTCCGCTTTCACTTTCATGTAAACAATAAAAATAAAAATACATGAAAATGAATAAAATGTACTCCATTTCTAGCTGAATATAATTTTTGAATAATGGTATTGGTCTAAGTCTAATAATAAAAAAATAAATTGTATGATTCTGTGAAATCCCACGTGATTTGTAATCATCAATGCGATTATCGTCTGCTACATATCGCATTATCGATCTACATGAAAGGATGGCTGAGTGTTCAGAATCTTCTACGGTGAAAAAAAGAAAGCCAAATTGGACAACAGACGAGTGCCTGTATTTGAGCCGTCTTGTTGATGAGAACAAGGACGTCCTACGAGCAAAATTCGGGTCAGGAGTTACCACTGTCCGAAAAAGGGCGGCGTGGAAAAAAATTACAGATATGATTAATTCTACTTCTTCCACAAAGCGCTCTGTGGAGGAAGTAGAAAAGAAATGGCACAATGTTCAGATGAGAGGTAAAGCAGAACTCTCAGACGCACGTCGTTGCATTAAAATGACAGGTATGTTTTCCCTTTCTTTAAGATATGAGAGAGAGAGAGAGAGAGAGAGAGAGAGAGAGAGAGATCTATAAAGAGGGAGAATCTTTACATTCAAACTATGATAATGTACAATTACTTGTTACTGATGAGGCATACCTAGATGCAATTCTTTCATTGTTTACAGAATTTAAAAAATGGATTATCTCCCCTTTCATTACAAAAAAGGGAGAGTTGCAAACATGACGAGTGAAGAATTTAGATTGCATGAAAAAATTGATAGCTGAAAAAAACTTACTTTCCTTTCTGTATCTGTCCATACATAATCAGAGTAGTATATAAATAATAACTCCATATATGGAAACACAATCAAATTTGCCTAACATTCATTCATCACATCACTCAGGATCACAGCTAAGCGTCGTGTACTTGACGTCATTTCTAGTATTATTTATCCAGATACAGGGGCGGATCAATGAGTTATAAAGAGACTTTAAAAAAGAAAATTGCCAAATGCTTTGAAAAAAAAAAACGAATTTTGAATAAAAGGAAAAAAAACATTGATACATGTATTTTAATATGTCACATAGGATTGGCGTTGAAAGCAAATTGAAAGGGGGATATGGGGGTAGGCTTAATTGAAAAAGAGAAAAAACTTTACGAAGCAAAAATATAGGAAATGTGTTCAGTGTCCAAACACATAAATCTTATTTCTTGTGTGTGTGGAGTGGGGGTAGGATCAAAATTCTTTCAGTACCATATTTCTCAAACACTACTACTTGTAACCCTTTTTTGACCTACACTGCAACGTGTCTGCTTAAAGGGGGGGGGGGGTAAATTTACGCTACGATATTCAATGTCTTTGAAAAAAAAGGGGTGGCTAAGCCCCGGCTCCGACGCTTATGCACAGGTATCGGAAACAATATTTTCTATTTTCCTAAGGTCAGCGGAGTATACATATGATTACATGTATTTGTAGGCGGTGGACCAGCAGGGAAACCCCTCACCCCATTAGCAGAGGCTGTGGAGAATGTTATCGGTGCCGATAACTTCAGCATATCAGGAATCCCTGGCTCAATAGACACCACCTTCTTTATGCTTCCAGAAAGTGACCAAAATGGGGCGTGTTCATCGAATTCAATGTATGTGCAATAGTTTTTATATACACACGACGGTGGAAGTGGCGATATCTATGGCAAGCCAAATTCACAAAAATGAGCTAAACATAGTTTCACAATTGATAAACTAGGTTTATCGACTGTAAACTATAGTTTACAAAAGGTAAACTATAGTTAACGATTCGTTAACTACATGTAGTTAACGATTCGTTAAGTATAGTTTTCATCTGTAAAACTATATTTAAGGGTTGTTAACTATAGTTTACGAATGATAATCTAAGTTTATCTGTCTGTAATGAAACGTTAAATTGTTGATAAACATAGATTCACGTCTGTAAACTATAATTTACGATCGTTAAATATAGTTAAGAGTTGTTAATCATAGTTTCACAAATCGTGAAACTATATTTATCAGATCGTTAACTATAGTTTTTAAAATATTACAAAAGTCATTAAATGTAAAAAATTACTAGATAAAAATACATGTATTTATGTTGTGAAAAATTTAAATGAAGAAATGCAAAAGATTAAACAAATTTATTCTTGTGATTTTTAGGTCGAAAGTGAGTGAAACCGGTGGAGTGACACAGGATCTGCAAATATTAAGCACAAAGGAAAGCGGAGACGGGCATCAGCAGATCAATCTGGTTACTCTTCCAGCACAGAACGTCTCCAATGCATGCGGATGCAGCCTCGAAACGGTCGACCTACACAAGAAAAAAATAGAGCTAGAAATAGAAAATCTAACTCTCAGAAATAAACTTATCACAATACAATTAGCTAAAATGCAGGCTGATGATACGAATCAGTAGCTTGGACATAAACTGTCTTCATATTTGAGTTTATCAAATTTTCGCATTTTGATGAAGAATTACTATTATTAGCCTATTTAAAATAAACTACTGTATTTAATAATTATAAATTTGTAAAGTGTTGAAAATATATTTAATATTTAAAGTACTACGTAATATATATAATCTAGTTTCGCATAAAAAATAATACATCAAGTCGGGGCATTGGGTACATTTACCTAAATCATCCAGTTAGAGGAAATGAGTAACAACACATGTCGTACGTTATGGTTCCAAAGGACTGTCCAAATGTGGTCAGCATTGTCATTGTGGACCAACAAAGTTGTCGCTGTCTCTTGGGAATGACATACGCTGTTTTGGAATGTGCGTCATACATCAGACAACCCATTTCATAGTGGAATGTGACCATCAAGCTCTGAAACCCCTGTCGAATTTCAGAATGGGTGCCATATGGAACCTTCTTTTAGCCATTCTACAGGAGTTTAATTTTGATATTGTTTACAAGCCAGCACTGTGTGTACCTTTATTCAATTTGAAGAAAACAGTGCAGACAGTAAAATAGGGAATGTCTTCTTTCCCTACATTAAAGAGGAAACTGGACAAATTCATTTTCCGTGTGGGAAACCCCTGGGGGGGTCTGATCAACACTGGTCACAAAAAGCTTATATTTCTCAACTTGCACAAAACCTCATGTACATGTATCTATTATATAATTATGTACGAAATGCTACCTAATGCAGCACAAACATTTGTTTCTGTAATAAATTGTTATCCCTATGGAAAGCCATTTCCTAAATCACCATTGGAAAAACCAGAAAATCCCATGTAATGAGTGCATGTGATAGTGACACTGTTATTCAAAAAACAAAAGTGATATTGACACTGTTTAAATATTGCAACTAATGGACACTAAAATGTTTGTGCACCTTTGATCCCCCCCCCCAAACTTGGTGATAGTGATATTTTACCTTGATCATCAATGTAATTTTAAAAACATATATATATGATAAAACAATCAAAATCTCTTATACTGACCATCATACTGACACTGTGCTTCATGATAATTTTGGAACCCTTTTTAACTGTCCAATCGTGTTTCACAAAATTAGTGCTAGTGATATTAATGTCTGACACTGTGATTCAGGAATCAAGGAATACCGATGCTACAAGGTTTTAAAATTTAAAATTTGTAAAGTTAAAGTGATTTTCAAACAAAAGTGTCATAATGCATACTTCCTTATTAGAATTAAGGTTTCTTTTTGTTTTATGCGTATACATTTACGTGTAAAATTTTGCGCGATTTCTAAATTCGAGGTCGTTATTTCCTATGTCCTCTCTATCTCTCTGTTACTTAATAATTTTCAAGGCATTTCTATTTTAGTCAATTTAATTATTTGCAGCAAGAAAACTACCACTTTCACAGAAAGCTGCTCGAAAATTATCTAGTAGCCCCAGATTACCTAGTGACCGATGGTGTTTTATTTCACTCGCATAGCCAAAGCAAAGCGTACCAATATAACAACTATCAACTTGTCGTCCACTGCACTTATCAAAACACTACATTCTAATTGTACCACGAGTCAAAAAAGCTCATGGTGGCATTAATGACACCCTGGATCGCATCAAAGAACATTATTATTTTTCCAAGATGTCATATCATAAGTGATTTTGTGAAATCTTAATATTTGCCAAAATCGGAAAATGACCCAAGCAAAGACAAAGGCAAATATAGTGTCCTTTCCTACTCCAGGTAAATTTTGATGTGTGGCAAATTGATCTACAAGGACCACTACCTGTGTCTTATAAGGGATAATGCATACATATTTATATATATTTGTATGTTCAGCAAATTTTTGTTTGCTGTACCCATCCCAGCTAAGGACGCTTTTACTGTGTCAATCTGCCTTGTAAAAATCAGCTCTTTACTACATTTGGTGGATGCGACACCATACTCAGTGATCAAGGAACTGAATTTACCGCACAGGTAACAACAGAAGTTTGTAGAATGCTAGGCATATCTCAGCAATTTACTCCTAGTTTTGCACACCACTGTCTCGGTGCATGTGAAAGAATGCACAGAACACTAGAGGAACGACTTACTCCGTACATGGACAAACAGAGACGAAACTGGGACGAGAGGCTCTCATCCGTTGTGTTTGCCATTAATCAGAGCGTAAATTCTACTCTAGGATATTCCCCATTTGAGATAGTGTTTGGATACAGACCACGGTTTCCCCTGTCACCAGTGACCCTTAATTCTGACCTTCATACTTTACCGAAGGGGAGTCAGGAATACATGGATGCTTTTCTTGTATAAACTTTTTTGATCCGCACAGAAGTACGGAACAACATTGAGGCCAATAAGGATACTATGGTTACAAGAGCAAACCAAAACTCTCATCCTTTACACCTCATGAAAGGTGATTATGTTTACCTGTCAATTCCTGCAGTAGGTCCTGCACAGAAGCTTCAAGCCAAGTTCTCTGGACCTCATATAGTGCATCAAGTTTGCTCGGATGTATTACTAGTAGATCAGAACACTTTTAAAGTTTTTAGTGAACCCATTCATGTGAACAGATTAAAGATGGCTTATGTTCGTGCACCATCACCACAACCCTATCTACTTGGCCCGGTTATAACTCGCACGACAGTCTTTTTGTACTGATCAACAGACACAGACAGACACTCATACCAAACCGGATTTTTACCAAACACCAGATCTCCAGAATCCCATGGTACATACCCCAGGTGATGACCCTTTGACCCAGAATTCTCAAAAACCTAAAAACTCTACACATAAAGATGGTTCAGGGAATTGAACCTAATGTATCTGTGTTACCCGCAAGTGCGACCTCGCCGCATGTGTAAGAAGCCTCTTCGCTATAGAGACTCTGACCATCGAGATCCTCTTTCAGTCGAAGTAAGTTCAATGTCGGACACTGGAACACTTTACAAGGTTAAGCGAGTGCTAGGACAAAGAGGATCGGGTGATTCCAAGGAGTTCCTAGTGCATTTCTCTGGGGAACCAGCTCAGAATTCTATGTGGTTACCTTGGGATGCTTTGAACACTAAGACACAAAAATTAATCAAACAAAAACCTCCCCCAATGTTAAAGTAATTTTTGTATACTACTGTACAATTGAGTTATGTTTCTTTCATATACTGGTATTTGAAATTGCTGTGGATGCATTAACTGTACATGTACTACATTTGTCTTAAGGATGTAATGAATTGTATGACATGGTAATTCACCTGAAATTGGTCAGTTGATATCAACTTAGTAATTAATAACATGTGCTGCATATTACTTGATAATGATATTAATTCTTTTTTATTGTAATTTTTTTTTTTACAGGAGATACCTATTTTCATGTATTTTTTTTTTAATTTTCAATAATATTTTTGCATACATTTACATGTGACCACTTTGTTTGAGGTCTACTTTATTGTGGATTTATCACTGAAATGGCATAATCTTACTTGTAAGTTGTATAATGATATACATTCAGTAGATGTATACTTTAGTCACTTGGGCTCAATAATGTTGTATGAGTTTCACACATTGACTTGTGTTTGCATGGATTGATGCTTGAAAGAGGTATTGTTCATGTCATTGATGTCATATCAGTTTTGACTCAGTTATCACTTTACTAGAATAGTCTTGAATTCAGCTTGTAGGATCATGAATCTTGTGTACTTTTGGTGTGTGTGACTGTATCATTTATCATCTACAATATACTTACATATGCTTTGTGATATATGGATATACATTATGGTCATTGTATATGTATGTTATACCGGACTGCCTTGTCAATCTCATGGTTCTTATAAAATTGAGCAATTTTATTTTTGTGGGGGGATGTTGTATTATTGACCATGGCATTGCATAGCAATCCGGATATTTGACCGTGAACATTTGAGTTGTATAATTTTGAGACTAGAGAGTTCCGATAATAAAATGAAGTAAAACGTGCTGAAGTCGAAGTCATTTATCAAGAGAATATATTTTAACAATTTGCATTATTATATGTTGCCAAGCGAGTAAACATACATATAACACTGCTTTATACATCTTTACATGGTGTTTTTCTTCTCCGACTTCTGCTGCAACAGCAACTTTCTGTTCTTTATCAGCAGGAGAGTTCCACAAAAGGGAGATAATCGTTCACGCGTTTTCATATTTGTGGTACATTCTAAATCAAATTATTTGCTATAGAGTACCCAACTACCATTTTTTATTATTGGATTTATAACTTCAAAGCTCGTAGTTTCTATTGCATGTATGATTATGATAGAGTTTGGTTGCGTTTTCGTGTAAAATATTTATAAAAATCATGTTGATTTTACAGCATTTGGTAGAAACAAAGCAAAGTGGGCCCCAATGCTTTAAAATAAACATGGGAAAAATTAAATCTCCCATATATATTGAAATTAAGAAAAACATAGTTTGATTCTGTAATTAATTTTGACAGGGTTATCAATAATCAAATTACACACTTTTCAAGCATTAAAATCACCGTTGCTATGGTAACAAGGAAGATGTGACCCAAATAACTCATGTTTGAAAGGACATTCATCTATACTTCCATGCACCCAAATATTAAAGCAAAATATTTTTTTTCACATTCCACTCACTTTATATACAATACTCAATGGTTACTGACACTGCCTCTTAAATGCAATAAATTATCTTTTACAAGACTTTAATAGCTCTTGCGTTATTATAAAGTATTTTCTATTTCTGAACATTAGTTTGAATAGAGGATTGTGCTTTCTATATTAATATCTTTCCACTTAAGGCAGTTATTATGGTGGCATATGTATGCCATCCACATAACTTTTTGCTAACAAGGCATATCATGTCAAGTCAAGATGATTATCACATCAAGTCATGATAACTTTCTGGTTTGTCAACAAAAACAGACTTGTATCTTGTCCAGTCAAGATAAGATATCACAATAGATTTGAAAGTATCTTAACTTGACGAGCTAATTTATACTCTTCAGAAAAGAAACGCATAGTAGGAACAAAGCCCTGAAACTTTGTGATAGTTTTGTCATACCTTTTTATTTTTGTATGGATACGATGTATTCGAGTGAAATGAATGATTTTTTAATGCAATTGTTAACTTTACAGCTATTCTACAAGTCTCACAGACAAAAAGACCTGATTTTGCAAAATTTCCCCAAAACTTTCGGTCTCAATTTTCATTTGTTAAATTCCGATGCTATTCCTTCAGGTACAAAGGGGCTATTAAAAGCGGGGGTTCTCAATATTTTGAATCTGGTTTTATCTGAAAAATGACGCTTCCTCAAATTGCTGCATCTGAATGGTGCGTGGCACAAAAGGGAAAATGGGCGACTGGAAGCAGGGGTACCGCAATCTACAATTGCAAGAGGTGTTAATGTTACACGCAGACCATATCTAACCTATAAACATAAATCATTAACATCGAACACCCAATGTTTGCAAAAAATATGGTAGACTATGTGTGGCATCAGCAGCACAGCATCACTTCCGAGGATCACAAAAATTGCATGAGTGTAATGCAAGGACGTCATCTAAAGCATTAGCTATCCCTGAACTGCACAGATCATCTAACAAGACCGTTTTCAGTTGACTACGAATTATTGCAAGAGGATTATTCATGCCATTGTTCCGGCCCCACAACAACCCAAATATCGACTTCAAAGATCTCAGATGAATAGAGTATGACCACAGCATCACTGCTGAATATTTTGGTTAACCTACTAGTCCAGAATGTTTATCTGAAAGCCTCTTATAAGTTTAAGAGTGCTAATGTTTTTTAATGAAGGTTAGATAGATAACTGCCTCAAGGACGTTAAAAAAGTTGGTGGTGGTAGTGTAATGATAAGGAAAATGGTATTATAAGAAAGTAGGATTGATCTGGTTCGAATTCAATGGACTTTGGTGGTAAAAGGCACTCTAACCATGTTCTACCTACACATACCCATTCAATTTTGCAGCATCCTAGAGCCGTATTGCAATCTCACAATACACATCCACATATGGCTCGTGTTTGACACACCTATTCTTGCAAAGAAACATCAAACTGTTTCAGACACAGTCATCTAAATCGCTAGATTTAATCCAAATTAAGCAGCATTGGACAAAATGGATAGACATGAATTGCCAAAGACAAGCGCATCCCCAGACTCTGCAACAGCTGACTTAAGTCCTACATTTGGAGTGGGAGAGTATTTCTATACAGTTTTTATTGCACACATTTGCTTCCATTTAATGCCGTTTGTGGCTATCATTTGTGTCTGCGGGGGGCATACCAGATATTGATCTTTAATGGTCTTAAACTGACTATAATTTTAAAATTAATAAGAGTAATTATGACATTTAAATAGTATTCCTGTTGCTTACCACATTTATGTTTTATCAATGCATCATTTTACTAAATAATCTTTATGTTCAATGTGTCACAAAAATTCTACGATGCGTTTCTTTTTTTGAAGAGTATATCTTGCATCATCAATAAAAAAAGGCTGTCGCAACAATTGTGATATCTTATCTTGACTGGACGAGAAATGTAGCGAATACTATGACAAATAGGCATCGTAAATACTAAATGAGGCAATTTAGCCCTATATATGACAATTAAAATCATTATAATAAAACTACTTTAACGCAAGAAGGGATATACAGATTTTAAGCAAACTTTACAGGAATCCTTAGGGGAAAATCCAAAAATTAAAAGTAAAATTTAAAATTTTAACGATGTTTGATTTTTGCATTTATAATGAAGCAGATTTTGTGTAAAATCTTATGAGTGAAAAGAAGAAAAAAGATGCCGTGGCCTTCGAGTCGACATTTGGATGTATTGTCAATTAACAATGGTAATTTCCATTCTTATGTCGATATCATATCCTAGTGAGTTTGAGATAAAAGATGCCACAGAGTCTGACACATCTGTTTCATACTTGGATATTTTACTTGAAAAAGTTATATGGTAATCAAATATCAACTGAGCTCTATTATAAACGTTATGACTTTTCTATCGTCAACTTACCTTACGTATACATCAATATACCTTCATCACCTGCATACGGAGTTCATGTATCTCAGTCGTTTCGATACGCAAAAGTATGCTCTACGAATGGACAATTTCTAAACAAGGGTAATTATTGACAAACAAGTTGATGAAATAAAAAAAAACAACAATCTATAGTTTAAAGTCATCATTTCTAAAGTTCTACAATGGCCTTGTCAGGTGAATTTATCATGCATTGCGTCAAATACTGTCTAATGTTTTTCATAATAATTGTTAGTCCACTATTTATACACTGAGTTGACGACGGATTATTCCGTTATTTCCCAATCATGACAAGGAGCACATGCCGGGTGTGACTGCTCACTCCTGATTCCACCTCTGATATGTTTCCAGAGGTCCGTGTTCGCTCTGCTTCTGTTTTATATTGTTTAGATATGTACTTTTTATCTTGGATACTGTTAGCTATCTTCGTATGTTTCACTGAAAATATAGTGAATTATTTTCTGTGCTTAAGAGGACAACTTACAAAGCGAATGTTTGATATTCCATCATTTAAAGAAGAAGGTACAGTTTCAATACAAAGTAAGCCCGATATTTTTCTAAAATATGAAAGTGATATAAGTAAACAAAATTCATTCTTTCTTTACCGTAGAAATCCCATGTAGCAAGAATATACAAATCGTTTTTTCTCGTATGACCTCCTAAGTGCTAATTGTGACGTCATTAACTTGTGCATTTCCCCGTATTTTCTAAAAAAAAGTTGCAGAAAACATCAATTTTCAGTGGAATTTTCTTCAAGATAACATACTCTGCCACCGTCGCCCAGAAAGATTTTAAGATATGTGATTTTTCATAACAGTTTACATAATATACTGTAAACCAATTATTATACGCGTCATTTTTTATTCGCGACTGACCGCTAGAGAACTAATCCGCGACGATTTATTTCCGCGAACAAGAGGTCACATTTTTTTTTTCATTTCCACAAGTATTTCTCAAGTGTAAAAGTGCCTCATGCTAACTGGGTAATCGACGCTTTCCGAGATCAACATAGCCAAAGGGCAATTACTACAAATGGTCAGGACAGAGCAGGGCTTGGCCATAATTGGCCGTAATTAACATGATTACCGTAACAAGGCTCTCTACCTCGTGTGTGACAATAAATGAATAATGACACAAGCTGATATAATTGACATTAATTTTAAAATCATTTTTCGACAAATTGTTTTAGATTTGCCATTCGTTTTTATTTTTTTAAAATGAATGTTTGTAATTAAATTCAAACTGCTTCTAGTGCAATAAAGTTCTACCGTGATTTCATATCCGTGATTTGAAGTGTCGGGATCGGTATTTAAAAAGGGGCATGTAACTCTTATCATAACTTGGGAGCATGCAGTTGGTTCGCGACGATATATATCCGCGAGCAGAGATTACTCGCGGAACTCGCGGATATTTATCGCACGCGTATAATACTTGGTTTACAGTATCCAAAAATTAAAGTGGGCGACGGTGGCAGACACTATTTTCTAAAGGAAAAAACCACAGAAATGAGTTATTTTGAGGCTTTTCTGCATTAATCTTAGAAATGCACCAAATTCATGAAGTCATACTACCAGAAAGGTCCTCATTCATGCCATATTCTTTCATGATATATCATATTCAACTATTGTTAAAGCTTATATCATAACTTTTTGAGAACATTCATTTTTTAAGGCAATTTAAAGCTCAAACTGTACCTTCTTCTTTTTCATAAGTATTTATATTTGAGATTAAAATCATCTGAAAATTTTGCATCCCCGACTAACTTATATATTCAATTCTTCCTAGTATATATTCGGTTGACATACATGGTGTAATTTTTTTACATACATGTAATTTTTTTTAAAGAACTCCTTATAAAGTTATTAGAATTATCATAATATCAAAGCAAATTCATAATTCCTCAGGACGGCTACAGGAAGATTTACTACTTGACTTTTACGAGAAGCACTGACTTCTACAGTTGACATTCACTTGGACATTTAAACTAAATGTATCATGTACGGAAGTACAGAATTGATAATGCATAGGAAAACCTTTCTTGTTGTCATAGGTATGGTGTTAGGGGCACTAACATGTGAAGACCTGAAGCTGAGGGTAAGGCCGTTGTCGTTTTCTTCAAGGACAACTTATGTGTGCATTGAAATAACCCGTTATATCCGTTTAATTAAATGTTGAGCTAAATATTTATATCGTAAAGGAGCTACCGTACATAGCCTTAGTGTAAAACTAAGCGTCAATTGTATCAGTCAGCGCTCCTCGTAAAAGTCCACTAGTGGACTTTTACGAGGAGCGCTGACTTTTACAGTTGACTCTTACTTTTACACTAGGGCTATGTACGGTAGCTCCCTTACGATATAAATATTTAGCTCAACATTTAATTAAACGGAAATAACGGTTATTTCAATGCACATATAAGTTGTCCTTAAAGAAAACGACTACGACCCTACCCTCAGCTCCCGGACTTCACAAGTTAGTGCCCCTAACACCATACCTATGACCACAAGAAAAGTTTTCTTATGCATTATCAATCCTGTACTTCCGTACATGATACAAGTTTAAATGTCCAAGTAAACGTCAACTGTAGAAGTCAGTGCTTCTCGTAAAAGTCCAGTATTCGCCAAGTAAAAAACTAATTCTATACAGGAATTGTTATTTTGCTCATTCACAAAGTTGTTTTTGATCACATGTTCCGATTGAGAACTGATTGTATGCGTCGCTCAAAGACTTAGTTAGAAATCGAGGAGATCAATAATGAAGGTAAACAAGAAGTCAAAGACATTTTGTTCATCTACTCCATGACATATGAAAGTTTCGATATTTTTTTTTACCTGTTGATCCAGTGGTCTTGCATCCATATCTATAGTAACACTGTCTTTTGCTACAATTACATATTTGGTGACATTCTAGTCCACATGTTGGATAAGGACAAGCATTGCTACATTCGAATCCTTCATATCCAATTTCACACTCTGCAAATGAAAGTTGTTCCCTTTGGTTTGTAAACAGAAGGGTAAAAGAAGAACTCACGTTTACTTAAAATACACATTTTTGTTCAAACTTTAACAGACATGTAGATCTATAAAAAGCACAAAGTTACAAGCCTTCTCTGCTGGAAAGACAACATCCTCAATAGCTAGAGACAATAATAACTCTTCAGCGGCAAATGGGGGCGTCTCCATATGAGTGAAAAATTCTCGAAAGGGAGTAAAACAACATACAAATAAAACAAACTTGACAACATAGATTACTTTTGAAACTACAGGGTGTTAATGTTATCAATCCATTCCCATAAATGGTACGTTGCGGCAAGCAATTAAAATTCATTTGGAATGTATACTTTATGCAGAGTACCCAAATGTTTACTCGTATGCATGTAAGTGAAATATTTGAAGGATAAGGGTTGGTAAAAAGCGCAAAGTAACTGAATTGTTCCTGGTCTATGGTATGACTATATGTTTGTTAATTTTCACGCTGTTCTGAATTGTGGTTTTTCTAAATATAAATGCAAGCAGGTTGATCACCCCTCAATGCATGACTATTTTCATACCATCACGTTTTAGTTTCCGCATTCCAAAGTCCAGTCCAATACGAAAAATCGTAATATTACTAAAATTCGTAATATAAGCAATTTCTAACTCTTCTAAGAGTAACTTCCCTTTTTTCAGATACAATCTCTTTGTTATGTTTCATCAGAGATTATATGTCTCTGGTTTCATCTTTATGATATCGTGGATAATTATGTATGGTTAGTGCATCTTCTTTGTTTTGGTGCATTTGATCCAAGTGCAAGCAGATTCAGAGCCTAGTGAGAGTCTTACGAGTTATCTCTCGTAACATCTCGTTATTTGAGATGAGGGTCTGATTTTCAGGGTAGACTTCAAGAAAAATATACGGAATTCGGGGATTATAGACCATTATGACAAGCTTGAGGATACATTGAAATTTATGGAAAATTGTTCCCATCCATGGGAAAATTCTTATATAAGAATAATAAAAAAAATATGTTCACTCACCCATTACCATTGTTACTTTCTTGAATTCCCATACTTTTTGAAAGACGTCACTGACCAAGATGACCATGTGATACTAGTACCATTGGGGCATAATGTATTTCTGACGTCATACTTCACTAAACATCATTCAGTTTCTTCAATGCTTAATTTTGTCTTGCATTGCGAAAACTCATAATATATTCTCTCTCAACTTGCTATATTACGAGTTTCCGTAATTTAACTATATTACGAAAAATAGTAGATCTAATATAAGAATAAAATTACGATATTCTGTAATATTACGATTTTTCATATTAGACTGGACTGTTCAATTTGTATCCATAGCAGCATATTCCCATCTCACTAAAAGAAGAAAGTTTAGTATGGATATGAATTTGTTTCACCTTTTCAGTCACCAATTGGTAAACAACGCATCCTTTCACGATAACTGCTACACTACTCTTTGGCAGGGCAAAATTATATTCTAGAAATCGACATTCTAATTGACATTCTAATCCATTTTATTTAAAGCCAATCTACATCTTTTAAGAGTATGTAAATATTAGTCTACTAAGTATCTACTTTAGTATCATCTACTAAGATAAATAAAATAAATAAAGATTAAAGAAAGGAATAAAAATATGAAAAAGGAAATTAAAGAAAATAACGTGAAATATGTTTCTCATGCTTCATGTTTATACAAGATAAAATGTAAAATAGGAGTTGTACAATGACATGTAATAAAAAAAATATTAAAGTATCATTATATTTTACTCAGGAGGAGTTATGAATTAGAGATTCTTCAATATTGTAAAAAGAATAGCAATGTCGATGTTTTGCAAAAGGACACAAAATATGTGTCCGATCAAAAAGTTACACATGAATGTCGCATTAATTTTCATTCAATGGTATAAGAGGAGTAGCAGAAAAGAGATAAGAACACCAAAGCGTAACAGACGAACATCAAGATCACTATTTACCCTCCCACATTTCAACAGAGGAATAATAAAATGTAAAAAAAAAAAACCACTTACGTTCCACATTGGAATCCAACTCCTGAAGAGAATGGTAGAGTGAACAACAAAATAAATGGCAAATGCATGCTTGAGCAAAAAAATGTAAGAAAATTCATTGTGTAAACTTCACTATCATTTTCATTTTAGAATCAAATTAAGTACTTCCTTATGTAAAACTAAATCGTACTACATGTATATCATCCCAAATGTTATTTTTTGTCCATTTTCTAACGTTTTTGTAGACTACTTGACCTACAAAAAGGGTTCAATATGATTATAATAGATTTACAATAATTGATTGAACCATATCATAAAAAAGAATCATAATTTCATCATAACTACAGTAAGTGTTACCTTAAATCTCCTAATTAACGGATAAATGATCGATCAATGTACCAACTATTGATCAATTCGTGTTAATGTGGCAAAAATAATTCTATTTTAAGTCTTACAGGATGTTCTCACAATTCAAACTGATATTTCAAAATTTGACAATATCATATTGAGAATTAAATCGTCCGTTCATATTACTTTGCTATAAACAATGAAAGTTTTACATATATGTTTATGCAGAGAGAGTACATTTGGACAGAAAGCGAGTGAAAAGGGGAAAGTGGTCGAGAAACAGAATGTGAAAGTGATGCGCTATAGAGATCAGACATGTATACACTGTATAGGATACTTAATTCAAAGCTGAACATGATTCGTAAAAAGAAGAGAGCCATCTAAGTTCGCCATATTAGATTTCTCGATGCCGTCAATATCAGGCCTTTATTTTCAAGCGTCTGCTATATGCAGAGTTCAACGGACTACACTTAAATATGGCCTGGGACTACACCTAAAGAATTTCTTCTTCTTTTTATGCTTTGATGTGGTTATTTCATGTGAATTTTGTACATTTTTTTTTATTATGTGGTTATTTCATGTAAAGATGATACTTTATTACGTTATGATGTGGTTATTGCATGTGAAAGTGGTACTTTATAATGTTTTGATATGGTTATTTCATGAAAAGATGGTACTTCATAATAATATGATGTAGTTATCTCATTTGAAGATGGTACCTTTTATGTTATGATGCGGTTATTTCATGTGAAGATGGTACTTAATAACGTCATGATGTAGTTATTTCATGTGAAGATGGTACTTTTTATGTTACGATGTGATTATTCAATGTGAAGATGGTACTTTATAATGCTATGATGTAGTTATTTCATGTATAGATTGTACTTTATAATGTTATGATGTAGTTATTTCATGTGAAGATGGTACCCTATATTGTTAAGATGTGGTCAATTCATGTGAAGATGGTACTTTTTATGTTATGATATGGTAATTTCATGTGAAGATGGTATTCAATAATGTTATGATGTAAATATTTCATATGAAGATGGTACTTTATAATGTTTAGATATGGTCAATACATGGTACTTTATAATGTAATGCCAGTTTGAGGTCAGGATAGGGCCCAAGGCCACACCAAAAAAACATTGATTTATGAAATGTATATATTTTTGGGACATAAAAGGGGGAAGGGCCCCCTGCCCCCCCCCCCCTCCCACTAAATCCGACAGTGCTTTATAATGTTATGATGTGGTTATTTCATGTGAAGATGGTACATGTACTTTATAATGTTATGATGTGGTTATTTCATGTGAAGATGGTACATGTACTTAATAATGTTTTTATGTGGTTATTTCATGTGAAGATGGTACTTTATAATGTTATGATGTCATAGTTATTTTGTGTGAAGATGGAGTTTTTATTAAATTACCTGTTGTTATTTTACCTCCCGCTTGAAAAGTGGAAAGTATATAGTTTCCACCCATCCTTCTGTTACGTTTTGAGGTAACAATATCTTAACTCCTCTTATTCCACTGAATTACATTTGAAAACGCTTTCACAAAATCCTTGTTGCAAAGTGCCATTATGCACCTTCTATTTTACTTTTTGATTGGAAACATATTTCGAGTTTCCGTTTTAAATAAAACATGCCTTATTAGAAACTAACATTATTATTTTATAATATTGAAGGGTACCCATCCCTTATCCGTAATTCCTCCAATATCATTTATCTAATTTTTCAAGACTTAGTTTATTAGATATTGTATCGAAAATTTGAAAGTAAAACAAATACTAAGTAACCGATATACATCGACACTATTGTGGAAGTCCGGCTGTGGGTACACCGTACGGGTTAAATGTTCTGTATCTGTTAGCCTGCAATTCCCAATATAGGAGAACATTTTCTAGAATAAGCCAATTTAAATCAAAAAAATCATTTGTTGAATTCACTGTCTTTATAAAGGATCTATACCCAAATAAACGGACCTTTTTAATATAAAATTTAAATTGAAAATTGCAAAGAACTAATGATATGTAGAAGACTGTTCAAAAAATTATTTCAGATACTTGATTCTTTTCACGTCATTAGAATAACACTCAGCAACATACAGAATGTCATTACTGTCCACACTGAGGTCCCACGGATAGCAGAGATGACAACTGTCTAAGTAAAGAAGGAACTGTCCGTTCTTATCAATGATGTGTACAACATTGTTATCAAAGTCCGCGATCAGAATATGACAAGAACTGTCCGATGCTACACCGTACGGATTAAATGTTCGGTATCTGTTAGCCTGCAAGTTCCCAGTGTAGGAAAAGTGGAACTTCCCCATCTTTGTGACCACTACAACAGTCCTTGTACCCCAGTCACTCACAACGATATCCAGGTTTTTGTTTTCTTCAACGAAGGCTGGGTTTGAATACAGGGGTGTTCGACTGTCGGTATATTGGATTTCTTGCATTACTTTGCACTCTGAGTAACATGAGTATCGGACGATCTTACTCTGTGAACGATCTTCCAATCTCATAGTGACAAGCAAATCATTGGCAGAGGTGCAGCACAAGGCCTGAGGTCTCCATTCCAGTAATTTGAGCAGTCTTTCTATCTTGCCATTCTTCACGATGTTTACACTCCCGTCGTCATAGTCACTGTAAACAAGGTGTCCATCTTTGTTGACGGTCAGATCAAAAGGTTCATTCTCGCACAGGGTGGAAATTTTGTCCACTTCCTCTCTTTTACGAAAATGTTTTATCACTTTGTTGTCACCGCAAACATAAAACTCGTCTGTTTGAGGTGAGGAAGACACTCTTGCAGTTCGCACGAAACCCGTCTTCACACGATCAAGAACACAGTGAGTTGAGCCCATCGTTTTGGGATTTTTATCAGCTACTTTTCTTAAAGTTGGCAATCTCTGTCTCTGAATGGGCCTCGTTATGGTTTGACCCAGTTTTCCAATCTTCTCCGAAAGATCGTTCTCGTTCGGTGTAGATGGATTGAAATCAGAGACCACCATCTCAAATCTTTCGGGTACATCTCGAAAATACTGATTTTTGGATGTGTAACGAAGGAGCTGATTTATAAGTCTAGGAAAATTTGTATCATTCATGATTTTGTTATTCTCTTCTATTGTCAGTCGAACTCGGTTTCTCATTTTAAGGAATTTCTTCTCCAGCGATTGAAGACTGCTTATGTCGTCTGCTTCCATTTTCTCTTCTTCTTTCAAAAGTCTTTCTGTAATATCTTCAACCATCTTTCTCAGATCTTTCCTTAGGTCTAATATTGTCTTCTTCCTGTCTTGGTGTTTGTTTGCAACAACTTTATGCGTCACTTCAATGTCCGACATGACTGTGTCATAAAATGGCGAAATGAAATTTTCAAGTTCTTGAGTATCTTTTGTGATGAGTTCCCGCAAGGAATCGTACATGATCGACACGTTTTGAACGTCGTGGCCATCATGCTTACCGGAAGTAGCACATTCAAAGCAAACTGGCACTTCACAATGAAAGCAATACTGGTCATACGAATAATTTGGGTGATGTTGACAGGCAGGTGGCGCGTTTATGATTTTTCGGGACTGAGGCTGGACCAAAGCATCATTTTTGATAGAGGGTTCAGAGGCCCTGCGACGATGCGTTAACACATACAAGGAATTGGATTCATGAGAACCTTTTCTTCCCAGACCGAGGCGTCCACTGATGCCTTTGGTTCGTGGTCGAGGAACCGGAGTTTCCTTGCTGGACTTTTCCATAACGTTATCATAATAAACCTAAAATGGAAGAATTTTTGGTGTGGTTTCTTTATGTTTTCATACCCTAATCAAAAAGGTGCTCCGAAAATATTGCGTATTATAAAACAATTAATAACATGTATAAGTACAATGAATATTACAGTGGCAGGGGAATGTCATCTTTATACTTGTACGGCTTAAGTTATAACACACATTCATGTAAAAACCTATCTCAAGAAGAAAAAAAAAACATCAGACCTTTTCTCTAAATTGTTTTTTTTTAAACAGATACAGAAATCAAATACTTATAACTATTAGATTAATTTATATTGATAAGTATTTTAAATCTTTTCAAATCAAAGAAAGATTCAATTATGGTGAAAGCACATACATTTCTTACCTTTCATTTGGAAAAAGATTAGGTAAATATTTTCAGGTGAAAAAAAATCAAACTGTTTAATTTCTTAAGGTGCTTAATTCTTCCTTCTTCCGCGTCTTATGTGCTGCACATTGAAGTGATTATCAATAAAATTCAGTTAAAAAAAATTTCAAATATAAAACCAGTGATATTTATTTTCCGCGAGGAAATGTTTCTCTTAATTTTTTACATAATCTGTGAACAGACCTCTTAATTGGTGTTTCAATGTATTTTTTTTTCCATAACTTTTTGTACACAAGTAAAAATTTATCTAAGCTAAGGTAACTTTTTACCCTTTTCATCTACAGACGAAATGCGTAAGGAAAGAAAACGCGATATGGAATTAAAACAAACAGGATGGCAGAAAAAAAAACTGTTTTAGAACTTGGGGTCCGTTTCCAAAGAACTTTTAAATACTATATAAGACTAAAAACTTAATTTAATTGTAAAATCTTACAAAGCTGAAGTTTTTGTTACAAACGTATGAAAAATATCTTTTGAAATTCTTTTCAAAAGAATCAAAATTATTTTCACAGCGAAGTAAATTTGAATGTCAGTTGCATAATAACATATATCATAAGTTTCTTTTGTTTAGACGGGCCTTGTTGTATTCTTTTCTCTTGATCTGCCTCTCTCCTGAAATAAACTGATGCGTGTATGCGTCACATTACCAAACCGGACACGAATGTTATATAATGGATTTATAGCGTACACATGGTTCACAATTAATTTCGTAACTTACACTGTACCTATACATGCTATATATAGATCTTCTGAGAATAAATTTACTAAAAATTTCAGGATTTAATTCCCATTAAGTCACTCTTGCTGGTGTAATAATAATTCAATATATTAATTAATATATTTCAATATTTTAAATTTTAATATCATGTACATGTGGCACAGACACAGGTGAGCCAAAAGACCTCACAGTTTATCATTTGAAGCCTATTCTGAAAAATAGATTTATCTTTGCAAAGCCCAACCATTGCTATGGTATTGAGGAAATATCTCTATTAAGTACGGATCTTGAGTGTTTCTTTTATCTTACTGTACAAAGAAACAAGAAATATTTTGTCCTCTTGTACATTCACAAGTAAAAAAGGACTGATAATATATTCCGAGTGACATATTATTAAGGTATCCGACCCATATCAGGACATCATTTTCTAACCTTAAATATCCACCCTGTACAGTGGAGCCTCTTCATCTGGACTCTTCATTTATTTGTCCGAATGTGTGAAGCGTCCGAATATCTGAACCAGTTAAACAAGACAAAATTACGTTTAAAAATTCTGTTCCGATGAAAAGTTCTCCGGATATTGAAGCATCCAGATATCTGAATGTCCACTGTTTATCATTTCATATAGTTTATACACTGATATTAATTCAAAACTGTTTCAAGCAGTAAAGGATTTATTAGGAGATATTTTCAAAAATGTAATTACCCCAGCAGTTATTAATTAATGAAGAATGCATTGAGGTCTATGGGATCAAGTAATATTTGTAAATAAATTTGAAATACTAAGAATAGAAAGATGTATATAATTATTAAGAAAAGAAAGATAATTTTTCACCAGATAATTTTTTTTTAGAAATGATAAAAAACAAAGGGGAGTAACTCTTCAAGGACAGGTCAAGGAAACAAAATTAAGGCTTATGAATTATATCTGTTTAAATTCCTAAATTCCAACTTTGTAAGTGATGCTTCGTGCAAAATTATCAGAAAAATAATTCCTTGCATATAATTAGGAATATCCAGTACCTAACATTTCTTGTTTGAGAAAACTTGTAAATGTGAGCTGGCAAATAAAAAAAAACCCATAAAGCTTCTTTCTCAGGTGGTTCTTCAATAATTTATTTAAATGTATTAAATAAAACAGTAAAATTCAATTTACAAAATCTACAAAATACATGTTCATGTATCTCATTTATATGCACCAAAACAAATACAAAACAAATACAAGTACCAAAGTGTACAAAAATGGTGATTTATGAATACACTTTCTCATTATTTTTTTCAGAAACAGGTTCAAACCTAGAGACAATAAAAATATGAAGAAAATTGTATAATTTTTCTTGACTTCACAAAAATGTCCCTAGTAATAAAAAAATGATAATAAATAACAAAGCACTGTTGTCTCTTATTAATGAAGTTTTTTCCCCTATCACTTGATAGGAACACATTTTAGACTGTGAGCTGTAACATTTCCTAGTTTTGTTTTCATTATGTGGCCCTGCCATTCAGCTTTACTGTCCCCGTCCACTCTTAAATCCACCTATAAATAAACAAAAATTCTCACTCACACAAACATGTTTTTTCAAGTGCAAGAAAAATTTAATATGTTGTATGCTCTTTCAGTCTTGTATTTGTAGTACTGTGGAATAATCATTGTTTGTGGGGGATCAGAATATGTGATTTTATGGGAAATCCTCTTACACAAGTTCACATCCACGAATATTAAAACACATGCATTGAGCACGGTAGAACAATCTTCCTCGACAACCATACAATTTACCCCAGAAATAACATCCCAACTATTATATAAACCTGTAAGTTTTAGTTATCCACGGAAATAAACATCCTCCCCCCCCCTGAACAATAATCACTTTACGGTACTAGTCTAAGAAAAATTCGAAACTTACAAATTGTGAATAAAAGCTGTTGAAACCACAATTTCGTTTACAATGTGACATGCCAAAATTAAGTGTTTGATAACTCCACTCATACAATATACCTGTAATTTTTCCCAGACTTTCTTCTTGGGTTTTAATTCTTCTTCTGGTGTTCCATCTTCGAATCCTTCAAACACCACCCTGTCCCCCGGAGCGCTTCCCTGGGGTGGATCCAATGGTTCTACTGCCCGTGGCTCATCTCTACAACAGAGAGAAAGGGAAAACTTGAGATTTCATATAAAAACTTCATGGCCTGGCTTTAATATGATAACTTACACTAAGGCACATGTAAGCATTTATTTGTCATAAATTTCTTAGACTAATGTTTCCCTTGCTTTTTTTAAAGGAATTTTATATTTTACATGCCAGGGTAATGCCAGAACTGGCACCGTTACAAAAAACCGGAAATTTCGCTGTCTACAACCAGAGCTGATTTTCGATACTTGCAAACTGAATTAAATACCAAACATACAATTTATCAATAGCACAATACTTATTGTACTCAATATCAATGAAAAGAAAATATCACTCCATATTTTGATGCAAATGTTATCACTGGACAGTATATTTTATAAACAAGCCAAAAAAATGATGTTGGTGAGTACTAATGGATTTCTACTGTTGATAAGTTGTGAATTCAGCATTTAATTCTGTAATCTAGTATCGAAAATCAACCCAAGAATGCCGCTTCTAGGTGCAGGTTGCAAATTTCCAATTTTAGTAATGGCGTCAGTTCTGATGTTTTCTGGGCACGAAAAATATCAAATTCATGAAAAACGTCAGATATTTTAGACATACATTTATGTGATGATAACTTACACTGAGGCACACATGAGCATGGCCTGGGATTCCACGCCCCTCATTTTGACGGCCTTGAGGTTACACAGGAACACCCCCAGCCTCTGGTGAAGGTCCTCCATGGGGTAGAGCCCGGCCAGACCACTGACCACTGTCCGCGGCTTCTCCTCTCCCACGTCCACCGTCTCTACATAAAGGGACTCAGCGTCAGGATGCTACACACAGAGGGAAAATCATCTACATGACTGTTATTTAAAAAAATTCTTTTTTTTTTAGAATTTGTGTGTGTTTAGAATACTTTTTACATTTTTTCTAGTAACTATGGGTCTGAATGCTACCCTGCTACACACAGCAAACAAAATCAAAAATATAAAAAAGTACGTAAGGGTTGCCCGCAACCCTGTGTCTCGCCTGCTGTCGCTGTGGTTAGTAAGAAATGATTGTCTGATAAACTGAAGCATTTATTGACATTTCAGAAGGAATAACTCAAAAATACAATAATAAAGAAATGGAACAGCTGACTTAATATCTAATCCCTTGGCGATTATATTGGCATTTATATATATATACATATACCCTGTAAATTCACAAATTATTGTGATGTTTTTATTATTGCGAATATTGCAACGTGTTATGAGTCGCAATAATTTGAACTTGCATTTTGAAATCAAATCCACTGTATATGTATCAAGTCATTCATGCAGAAAATGTAGGTGAAGATTACCTAATTATGGTACTGATATTGTTGGTTACCCATGATGTGTAGACTGACAAATTATCATGCCACTATAAGTTATAGTTGCTGAGATATGGACCTCCACCATAAATTTATGCAAAGTCACTCATGCGGAAAAATGTAGGTCAAGATGACCTAATTCTGGTACAGGCGTTTGTGGTTACCCATGATGTATCCACTGACAAATTATCATGCCACTATAAGTTATAGTTGCTGAGATATGGACCTCCACCATAAATTTATGCAAAGTCACTCATGCGGAAAAATGTAGGTCAAGATGACCTAATTCTGGTACAGGCGTTTGTGGTTACCCATGATGTATCCACTGACTAACTATCATGCCACTATAAGTTATAGTTGCTGAAATATGAACCTCCATTATCAATTTAACCAAAGTCATTCATGCAGAAAAATGTAGGTCAAAATGACCTAATTCTGGTACTGATGTTGTTGGTTACTTATAACCTGTACAATGACAAATCATCATGCCATTATAAGTTATAGATGCTGAGATATGGACCTCCACCAAAAATTTAACCAAAGTCACTCATGCAGAAAAATGTAGGTCAAGATGACCTAATTCTGGTACTGACGTTTGTGGTTACCCATGATGTATCCACTGACTAATTATCATATCCCTATAACTTATAGTTGCTGGAATATAGGTCTTCACCATAAATTATCATGAAAAAACTAAGTCCAACTTAAGGAAAAAATACGGAAAAATTTGAATTTTTTTTTTCAAAATCATACTTGG
>NW_026927435.1:0-30326 GCF_032062105.1 Saccostrea cuccullata | reverse complement strand
TAAGAATTAGTTATTACTTTAGATAAAATAAATGATTTAATATTTGATTTAAAGTAAATATAACATCGCAAAACCACCAATTTCTTTACGACATACAGAGTTAGATATTATAGTACCAACACCGTGCGCAACGTCATAATCATCCAGTTTCAACCAGATTATGCGAATTATTTTCTTTTTTCTTTGTTTTTCCATAGTTATTGACTTATACGACCCACCTTTTCAGCAACTTCCATCCACTCTGACAACAGTTGACAATCTAAAAACACACTCATTGATTTGATAATCCATAAAATGAGCAATGAAAAATTAATTTACTGCAATAATATACATGTAATAGAAGGTTTGCCATTTTAAACTCAAAACATTTCGATATTCATTTTACAGGCGATATCAACTTTTTTTTTCTTCACACTGGAGATTGTAGTATTACATATACCTGAGAGATGATTACGTGATTCGCAATGATTTCTGTTTGTATACCATGGTATGACATCGATAATCGTTGAAGCATTAAAGCTTAATATATTAATCAATTTAAGATTTTATCATATCTATCTCCATTCCTCTATCACAGTGTAGGTGTATATCAAGATGAGCATGCAACTTAAGATGATTCACTCGGAGATACGACATGACAAGACGCTGAAGTAGTACATTGTTCAGGGTTTACGCTATTTAAAATTTCATAGATAATTTCAATATACCTAAAGAATTGCACTGTTTGTGACTTGCTAACGCTTTGCTTGTCGAGAGGTTTAAATACTACGTCACATTGTCGATCACCACATCAAAGGAAGTAGTCGAGATCGAGTCTCACGCTAAAGTCGGTCATATCATAACAAAAATTGCACTAAAAATAAGAAGATATAACATATGTGATGAATTTGTACTGGTCAGCTCAGCGCAATTAACTTGGCGGAGATAGCACACGTGGGCGCGATCATATAGAAGCAGTTAAAGAGGTAAACAAATAAAAGTTGAACTTTAACCTGGCCAGTTCCAAGAAATGAATCGTTTAATAGGAAAGGCATTTGGTTAGGAGGAAGGAGCGACCAATAACATTGAAGTGACCAAAGGTCAAATATTTTGATAAATTAACTACGGAAAACAATATTTAAAGATTATGAAAAAGATCGGCAATTATTTTAAAAGTGCATTAAAAGTTTAAAAAGTACCCAAGGTCAGAATACTAGTAATTAAAATTTAAATCAAAATAAGAAGTAATTATTTAAAATTTCGAACGATTTACAAATATGGATATAGAAATCTACAAACGTAAACCTGGTATGAAATGAACGGCCAGGATAGACAAGATTTCAGTGGAAAGCTGAATCTTGACTGCCTTGGTTGTATTTCATACAGGTGAGATAATATAGTTTTTGTTAAATTATTAAAAGTTTCACATGGCTTAATTTATTTACAGAAAACATTTTTTTTTATATTAGAACTAATGATGTTTAGTATAATATTTAGTATATTGTGTGAAATTATTAATTGTAATCATAATGATTACAATTAGATTTTATAATTTAATAAAGAGTGGAAAGCTGAATCTTGACTGCCTTGGTTGTATTTCATACAGGTTAGGTAACATCTCCACTCCCCAACCGTGGCGGCGGCTCAGGTCCAAAAAGAAAATGTCAAGAAATTAAATAAATATAATAAAAGAAACAAACTTAAATGAATTCATTCCGGTACCTCCACAGGCCAAGCGAGAGTTCAGAAGATCGGTACCTCATCACGAGTCACAGTGAATGACGGGTACCTTATGATGGAGATCGAACATTTTAATTTTTTTAAAATTTTATTTTAATATAAAATATGGTGGAGAATCCGGGTATCGATCCCGGTACCTCTCACAATACTCATCGCCGACGTTAAACGGTTTACAAAGGGGGACACACAGCACAAATTTTATTAAACAGTTAAAAAAAAGCATTATAAATAATATATGCATTTTAAGAGTCCATGATGGAAGCCGGGGTGATAATTTTATTTTTTTTATTGCATTTACCATTTGTGTATATGTATATGACGCAATTTATATATATATATATATATATATATATATATATATATATATATATATATATATATATATATATATATATATATATATATATATATATAGAATATCACACTTCTGTTTTGATCAGCCCGAGCGGTTGGTATTGGCCCAAGCCCGGAGAGCGCGGGCCGAGACCATCCGAGGGTTGATACCAGGGATGAGATCAAAACAGTGGTGTGATGTTGTTTATATCATAAATCTAAATCCAAAGAAAAGAACAAACATTTAGATATTTTTAATTCAAAAAGTTTATATAATTTTGTTGTATAAAAAAAAGACTACATGTAAGACTACATGTAAGACTGCACATGCATCTGTTTATCAAATGATAATAATAAAAAAAGTGATTGAACTTATCTTTTTGGAATCTTTTGTTGGTCTATACCAGCTGCGCTGAAATAAATAAAAATAACACAAAGCAACAGGAACTAGGTAAACTTAACTAAGTAAAACAATATGAAGAACCACTATCAATATTCAAATTGTTAATGTTAATCAACAAAAGAAAATTGAAATTTATTGGCAGTGGTTGATCAGTCATAAATTCAAATATTAAGAAAACTTTATTTTGACAATCAAAATGACCATTGTGCAATGAACCGTACTGAGTACTTATGTATACACTAGAATACACTCCTCCTTTCCGAAGAGTTTGAAGCATTATGTATTAATTTTATCATCTCAAAGTGCATAAAGGTCTTATCGTAAATAAAAACACAAAATCTAAAACAAACGAACAAAGTTAAGTCAATATTTACGTTTTCTAACCTGACGTGTCCTTGTAATCGCTTGCAACAAAATGCAGGTCGCAGACAACGTCTCTGTCATTAGGCTCCCAGAGTTTTTTAGTTCGCGGGTCAAGCCGTTTTATGGCAATTCTCCACTGCAACCGACGTTGTTTATTTTTTGGAAACTGGTGTCCACCATAATTACAACAAAATGGCACAGAACAGCGCTGAGGCATAACGTAATCCGCAGTCGATCAGCATGTAAACATAAAGATTCAAGCGTCTCAAACGCACAGATAACCACCGATAGGTTTGGTGTGTAAAATTCGGAACCAAAACCGGCGAGTGATTACCATTGCCTTGTGACCTTGACTGTGACATATGTGCCAAAAAGTTTTTTTTTCGTTGCCGGGTGCATAGTGTTTCACAAACAGTCTTGTTTTAAATAAATTTGTGATCATTTTTATTGATTGGATTTGTTGACGTCCTTTTATAAGCATAACGTCAACGTAACGTTGCGTGACCAAATTAATTATACTGGAAGACGACTCTCACTATCTTATGATTCAAGTCAATCTAGGTGTTTGATGCAATTGAACTTTATAAACTCTGATTTTTGGCAAAGGAAATAAGAAGAGAGAGATTATATTTTGAATACATTACCTTAAGTTTTGACCTCAATGCTACGAGGTATTTTCTTCAGAAAAGTGGTCACACACTAGAACAATACCTTTAAATTTCGCAATCTATTTTTAGAAACAATGCTTGACCAGAAAATTTCGAAATTATATTTTTCTTAAACAATTTTTTATAAGCTTCGATTTGATATATAACACAAGTGGTATATACTAAATTTAAAATTTGACTTGTGGATGCTACTTATTGTCATTTCAGAAATAAATCAATCGTCATACTCATTTTTCTTCCCGCTGTAGAGCATCTGTAGATATTCATGTAAATTTTCCCTAAATCGTATCATACATGCAATGTTTTTTTATTCATTTAAGGTAGGATTCTTCTCATATATCTAATAATTAAAAATTACTGAATTTTTCACAAAATCAAGAAGACAATATCAGTAAGTGAGAGTATCTGTGAAATTAAATTTGACCGTTTTATATTAGAGGTACGGTCAGGTCAAGATCATTATTAGCTCACCTGAGCCGAAGGCTCAAGTGAGTTTTTCTGATCACATTTTGTCCGTCGTCCGTCCGTCCGTCCGTCTGTCCGTCCGTCTGTCCGTCCGTCCGTCCGTCTGTAAACTTTTCACATTTTCGACTTCTTCTCAAGAACAACTGGGCCAATTTTAACAAAACTTAGTACAAAGCATCCTTAGGTGAAGGGGAGTTTAAATTTTAAAAATGAAAGGCCAAGTCCCCTTACAAGGGGAGATAATCAAGAAAAGCAAAAATAGGGTGGGGTCACTAAAAAATCTTCTTCGCAAGAACCACTGGGCCAGGAAAGCTGAAACTTGTGTGGGACCATCCTTTGGTAGTGTAGATATTAAATCTTTAAAATCGTGACCCCCAGGGGTGGGGCGGGGCCACAATAGGGAATCAAATTTTTACATAGAAATATATAGAACAAATCTTTAAAAATCTTCTTCTCAAGAACAACTGGGCCAGAAAAGATGAAACTTGTGTGGGAGCATCCTTGGGTAGTGTAGATATTAAATTGTAAAAATCATGACCCCTGGGGGTAGGGCGGGGCCACAATAGGGAATTCCAAGTTTTACATAGAAATATATGGAACAAATCTTTAAAAATCTTCTTCTCAAGAACCACTGGGCCAGGAAAGCTGAAACTTATGTGAGAGCATCCTTGGGTAGTGTAGAAATTAAATTGTAAAAATCACGACCCCTGGGATAGGGCGGGGCCACAATAGGGAATCCAAGTTTTACATAGTAATATATAGAACAAATCTTTAAAAATCTTTTTCTCAAGAACCACTGGGCCAGGAAAGCTGAAACTTATGTTGGAGCATCCTTGGGTAGTGTAGATATTAAATTAAAAAAAATACTGATCCCCATAGGAAGGATTGGACCACAATGGGGAATTCCAAGTCTTACATAGAGATATAAATAGAACAAATCTTAAAAAATCTTCTTCTCGAGAACCACTGGGTCAGGAAAGCTGAAGTTTATATGGAAGCATCCTTTGGTAGTGTAGATATTAAATTGTCAAAATCATGACCCCCGGGGGTGGGCAGGGCCACAATAGGGAATTTCAAGTTTTACATAGAAATATATAAAACAAATCTTTAAAAATCTTCTTCTCAAGAACCACTGGGCCAGGAAAACTGAAACTTATGTGGAAGCATCCTTGAGTAGTGTAGATTGTAAAGTTTTAAAATAAAAAAGGGAAGGGGGTTGTTGGGCATGATAGGTATAAGCAAGAGGGGGAATCTGGTAAAGATCTGCATCACCCAAGTGACTCAGGTGAGCGATGTGGCCCATGCGCCTCTTGTTTTTTCCATTAACATTAAGAATAAAAAATGCTGTTGCTAATCATGTGATACCTATTTCTATTTCAAAAGTTTAAAGATTGTTCTTTTTGCATAAAAACATATTACTTGTCGTGTCTATAGCTTGATATTACCAAATTTGCATAAATAATTCAACTAAACTGGATATTAGCTAATCTATTTTTTTCGTTTTTTTTATTTTCTTTTATTTTATAGGATATATAAGTTATTTTCACATGCTTCCTATATTTAACTTTTTCTTATTTTCACACATACATATAATAAAGTAGTCTTACAAATATACAAAATGATACAAAAACAAAAAGTTTTGATCGTTTACTAAGAGAGAAAAAAAAACTCAAATATGTGCTTTGATAGGAAGAGTTTAAAAGCAAACGAAAGTCTAGTTTGTATGAAAAATCATATTTATTTGATATATTTTGAAAGTTTAGTCCCTCATTATTAATTTATCATAGGGACCTACATTAGAAAATTTATCCAAGTATTCGATTGCGTAAAAATTATAACTGAATTCATTGTTCAATTTTTAATTTTGAGAAGAAGAAAGAAAATATTTTCATACGACACCATTTCGCCAAAAATATAGTCCTTGCTAGTTTTCAAATACAGTCTGCCATTTGTATTTAAAGTTGTACAATTGTGATGAGGAAAGAAAATTATGGTCTTTTAAATCCCTAAAACCTCAATGTATAAGATATGTTGAAGGAATCATTGTTTAGTTAGTATAGATTAGCATATATTATCCCATGTTTCCCACTATTGTTGATGTTCCTGGTATACTATACTAACCAGACAGTGATTCCTTATATTTCCATTTCATTTAAAGTCTAAAATTGTAGATTAAAACTTTTAAAATGCAGACATAGATTTAAATTACACGAGGATTCCAACCAAATTTCAACGCAATGGCAGCCGCACGAAATTCTCATGCATATTTGGCCTCCTTAGCGTCAGAATTAGTAACAAATGAGCACGAGATTTGCATGCATACTAGGCCTCCTTAGCTCCTGACCTATCGACCTGCCTAATTGACATTCCGGCAGAATTATCAGAAAATAAACTCCGCTTACTTTCAAAGGGTAATCATAGAGAATTTTATTTTAGAAATGGAAATATTAGCAAATATACTTTGAATGTTTCATCTAGTCAGAAACCAGAGAAGAATCCTATCTTAAAGCAAAAGCTGTATGTAAAAGTAAGTAATATGTTCTGTTTATGGTCTAGTCCATGTTCAACTTACGATCTTTATTTGTACTTGGCCTTGATTTTGATTCTCGGTCGGTTTGTGCTCCTTCTTGGTTGGTCCGTGATTTGTAAACAAATTTGTAGCATTCAGGATCTACATATGAAAAAGAAAGTGGGTATACATTGTACTCTAACTTCCAAAAGTCATTGTTGATGACCACTTTAAAAATCAGATACATTAAAAAATCTTTTAAATCATAAAGAGGACAAGTACCTGTACAATACTCTTGATAATTTTTTTTTTCCTTTTGAATCTTTAATAAAAAAAAAAATCAGAGAACTTTGATTTAGAACAGGTTTTTCATAGAAAATTGACCCTAAAACTGCATTTTTCCAACAAAAGTCCCACATCCGAAGCACTTTTCAGAGTGAAAGGTCCTCATTTTTGTAATCGATATTATTCTCCAAAATAGAATTTCCCGCTACGGGACTACGTATCATGGTTATACGTATGTATGGTGGGGGAAGGGGCTTCACATTGTTGCAAGTTTCCATAATTCAAAATGACGCCCATTTACAATGAAAATCTTAAGTATTTGTACGAAATTAATAATTTTAATTTGAGATTTTCTTTTTTTCAGTAGCTAAACAACCAATTCTTTTGAAGAATTCAAATTCCATCTCTTTAGTCGATCTTACTGACGTCGAAAAATAATAACAAAATAGATGTAATAAGCTGCACCCATTGAATTTAGTATGAAATTGATAATTTTCTCAAATTGTATTTCAACCGAAACTTACATATAAATAATTTATCCAAGGTTAAATGCAGAACGACAACAGTTTCCATATTTCTGTCTGTTTTTTAGAGATGTCTTGAGATATCAGGTCCTACGGATTTTTGAGTTGTATAAAGCAGTTTTCAAGGATTAAAGATTATGGTTCAATGATTTGAACTATATGTTATACTATTTTACAATGAATTTGAAATTTCTTGAACGAAAATCACTCATATTTCAAATTAAAAATCAGCAGACAATCAAAAAAAAAATAATCAAATTATTGTCGATGTGGTTTAAGCTGTGATGCAAAAAGATTCTCATTCTGCAAAGAACATAGGGCAGGAGATTGCACCATTAAAATTTACCGAACGAGAGAAATTCCACTCACTCTTAGGTTCAGGAGGAAGGAGGCTATGCAGGAATTGTTCCTCTACAACAAAGGGACATTTCGCAGCGCAGTTAAGGTTACAAATGGAAATATCGGCGATTTTTAACGATAAAAAATGCATACTTAATAAGGCTGGGCGATTCTTTGTAGGAATTCACTGATATCACTGATATCAAAAAAATGTTATTGTGGTTAAAACTACATGTTGGGGACATATAGATTTTTTATTTAAATTTGTCGACGTCACATGACTTTGGCAATTATACTTCCAGTTTAGAGGTCATCTATAAATTTCAATATTGCAAGGGCATAAACAAATTAAAAATCTTAGTTTCTTTTATAATCCTTTACAACACTATATGTAGTTTGTGAAAAGTGCTGCGAACCTTTATAGAATCCCTTTTTTAATTGGTAAAATTTTATTTGTTGGACGGCAGGTTGAAATTTTTGCTGGTCAACTACATTTAATATAGCTATAATTAATTTATTTGCAAGATTTCAAGAGGTTCGCAGCACTTTTCAAATATCTTAATGCTTGTTAAGTTTACGTGTTAAATTTTGACAAGATACATTGAGGGTATGCCCTTGCAATAAATCGATTTATTAGGGCCCTTCCATTACTAATTCAATGAATCTTCACACAAACACACAACATTATAGCTTCTCTGGAGAATGTACATACAGTTTATAAATAAAATTAAAAAATAGATATCGCATCCAAGTTAACGGCTTTTTATTTTTCTGCAAATAATATTTTATTTGAGAACAAAAGACATTTTTCATTGTACAAAATGTGACTTGATCAGTCTCTCACTGTGTACAAACTGCGTCATTTTTGCGAGATGGCGTCACATTGACAAGTGCATATGCGATCGATGCATCGTTTATATACTGTTGTGTGGGATTTAACAAACGACAAAACTGCATGTAATAGTAAGTTTGTATGTAGTAAACAGCTTTCCAGCTGTTAGATATAACAAATAATTTTATTTTGTGGTATTTTTGAAGACCTTACATTATGTGTGACGTCATAGTAAACATTTCCCGTACAAATTAGGCCCCGCCTCTTTACTGTAACCTTAACTGTGCTGCGTGACCTTCCCTTTAGAGAATGCAACTTTTCTATAACAAATTTAGAAAGAAATACTAACACTTAAAACTCTCGTTAGAGTAATAAAATACTGGACATTCTTTGCACTCTGCACCTGGGTTGCGCTGAAGTATATTTCCACCAAAGGAGTACTCTGTACAAACTTTCCCTAATAAAAAATGTTGATTTAGTTATTTTTGAAAAAAGTAACAATACGATATTCTAATAGCTTTTTCTCTTCTTATAAACATGTATTTGTATGTATATACTGTAGACTCTTTATTTTTCGCGAGTACTTATTTTTGCAAATGGCTCTTCAACGTCAAATCGCGAGAATAATAATTCGCGAATGACCGTTGGTCAAGAGATTTTACATAGATCTCAGCACCACAAATATAAAGGCGAGTAATTTTATTTCACGTGAGGTGCTTCTCGCGAAATAACGGAATAATTAATTTCACGCGTATATTAAGGAATGTACAGTATGTGGGACTTCAAAGTCTAATGGTCACGCTATTTTTAAAGGTTAATGGTCTGATAGTCCGATGATGCGGAAAACAATTAACGTTGATGACGTCATAGCGGTACTGCACCAAACAGTAATGCATGCCGCGCCATCCCTAGGTCCTTAAATAGAATAAATAAATAGCATTATTCGAAAACTAAGCCTTACCATTCCAATACTAGTAGGTGCGAAACACCTTGATTGCTCAAAAATTGTGTAACAACTACGGTATAATCTAGATATCTTAGATGGATGCAAGACTAACGCTAATAGTGTGTGATGACTAACCCTAAATTTCTCGGCTTGGTACGAAGCAACAACTAAACCTAATTAGTCGAATGGTAGCGAGGACTAATCCTAATCCTTCAATGTGTAAGCATAAGAAAAATCAATAAACATATTTTGGAGTGTTTCCTGTAGAATAAGTCCTGTTGAAGTCTATAGAATGGATAAGGATAGCAAACATTTTATTCATTAATTTTCAGTGTAAATTCACCGAAATCTGATCTGTGTGCTGCCTTAACATATCTGCGTATCTAAATGTATTTGTTATTTGAAATTGATATAATTTTAATCTGAGAACAGATTAATAATATTCTAGACTTGCCTGAATAAAGTTTTATCCTGATGATTTCATTTGTTCTTTAATTTGATTGTTTTTTTTTCATCCAATAATACATTTTCCCAATTATGAATTTACTGCGCTTTACCTTTGTATGTCAGAGCAGTAAAACATTTTCAAGAATTATAGAAGTAAGTCTATTATACAACTTATAAACTTGATTATGTGTTTTCCCAAAATTTAAGTATTCGATTTTTGTAATTTTTTTTTCCAAAAGTAAACGTATTACTTAATTGTATTTTTGAATTCCAAGTTGTTAGATAAATGAGTAGTCTTTAAGATTTCAATTTGAATTGTTTGATTATTATAAGGCTTATTTTAGTCCCCTACCGCCTACCGGTGAAAACGGAGGGGACTATAGGTTTCCTCTGCGTCTGTCAGTCAAGCTGTTCGTCTGTCCATCCCCGTCTGTCTGTCAGTCTGTCCACGTCTTGGTTTTCCGCAGTATTTTTCTAAACGCGTACGCTTGCATATATTGAGCTGAATTTTGGTATGTGTGTGTATCGTGATGAGTTACAGGTCAATTTTGAATTCGCATCGCTTCATTGATTTTTGACAGAATATGACATTTTGAACTTTTCACATTCGTTTGATTAAGATCGGTTTCGTGCTGCACTAACTTCCGATGAAGCAAGAATAAGAAGAAGAAGGTATGGTTTTAACTTTATTGCGCCCTATAAATGTAATGACATCAACAAGTTTTGAAACTGGCTTAAATATTATTTAATAAATGTCTCAAATATATTAGGAAAGAATATGGCATGAAGGTTTACCATTCTGCAAATATGACGTCATTAATGTGAAGCATTTCTCTATTTTCAACAGAAAAAGCCTCAAAATGGCCCATTTCAAGGGTGATTTTCCTTTAGAAAACAGTGTCCACAGCCGTCGCCCACGTTAATTTTTTGATATTTTGTGCAAAATTCAATAAGAAATTACATATCTCAAGATCTTTGTGGGCGATACCTGTGGACTATGTTATCTGAAAGAAAATTCCATTGAAAATTTGTGTCTTCTGCACAAAATAAGGGAAAATGCATAAGTTAATGACGTCATAATTAGCATTTAAAAACACATGTGAGAAAAATGACTTTTATGATTTTTCTGCATTGAATTTCAATTATTTAAAAAGCATGAGTTTTCAACGTTTACACTAGTTTCAATTTTTAGAAAATCACAGGGCAAAATTTGTATGGAAACCATACCTTCTTCTTTGGAAAAATGAGCTGAATTTTTGTCTTAATGTGGATTCTTTTTATTAGTTTTAAGGCATTCACACCCCTAAAAATCATGCAGTTTTACCTTGGGCATAGCTTGTGCATATTATAAAATGATATCCTGAAGAGAAGGGGGGACCCGGTAGGGGACATGTATTGCTTATGCAATACTCTCAGAATGCTTGTTTTAAAACGTTTACTCTAGGTGAATTATCTCATGGTATTTTCATAATTTCTGAACGTTTGATTGATCGTATTTTTGTTAATTTAAGATCAATACCTTTTTTCCTTGTTAAATAAATGATAAAAGAACACTTATTTTGCTGCTCTCTTACACTAATAAGAAAAAGGTTCACATCGGCGTATCTTGAATTTTTCTAGGTCGGTTTTAAATTAAATCTGAGGTTTAAAGAGATCAACAATGATGATCTAGAGAACTTAGAATATTTCCCATTTGAAGTTAAGATCTCAAAAGACTCGCAATACAAATAATATACTTGTTTATTTTACGGATTCCAGAGGAAAATTTGATGTGACCAATCTAGAAAAATTCATGATGAAGTTTTTTACCAATGATACTCTTAACTGGTGCACAAACTTCTATTGTTTCATTTTTCCAGGCATTTACGACGCAGTGGTATTCAAATGAAGAACAAGAGTGGCTTATTTTTTGGCAACTTTTCTGTGATGCTGCAATTTTCCATTCCCATTCTGTTGTTGGACAGGTTTTCACAAAACGTACCGTTCCGGTTGAGTCTAAACATCCATCTGAACGTTTCTAGAAAGTTATATATAGATTAATGAGGAATAAATCATCATTAATTAATGTAATCTGCAAACGGACTGCATTTGCCTCGTTTACAAAACAAGTATACTCATTTTCAGAGGCCATATTTATATGTATGTCATTTCAATTTATAAAATATTACCGTTGATGCAACAAGCAGCACAAAAGCAATCCAAATGGAAGGAAATAATTGTATCCTTTTCATTGCTAGAAAAAAAAAATGCCTAAAAGGAACAACTATAGCATTAAAAAAAATTAAATATAAGAAAAACAAATAATTTGTAGATTAAGTATTTATAAATGAAACATGAAGATAGCGAACAGTATTCGAGATCAAAACAGGAGGAGAGAAAACATATCTCCAAAACCTCAGAGGTGGGATCAGGTTCCTGCCGTGTGCTCCTTGTCATATGATCGGGAAATAACGGAACAATCCGTTGTCAATTCAGTGTTTGAATAATGGATTAACGTATGAAAAACGTCAGCCAGCTTTTTACTCAATGATAAATTCTATAGCTGACAGGGTCATCGACCGTAGAGTTTACGAAATGATGACTTTAAGGAGGAACAGGGCGTTGAACTGAAAATAATTCAGTCAATGATTTATTTCGTATTTTGTTATATTACTAATTTTTTAACAATTTAAAAAAGGTCCAGTCAAGAGATTTTTTGACTCATTTAATAGATATCGCCTCACAAATATCGCTTTGTTTGTGTGTCTGTTAGAAGTTTTTGATAGAAGTTTTGATACTTCGCATTTATGGGTCCATTACAAATAAACTCCATTATGTAATTTTTTTATGTACAAATACTTAATATGTTACAGTACAGTATATACTCAAATATTTCAGAATATCAATAGTGTTTGAATTATTTGAAAGCTTTTCTTTTACTTTCACATTGTATTTGGGTAGGATACATATGCTTTTTGCACTTTTCAAGGCAGCTTCAAAAACCTCATTTTGGGGAAACAAATCTGTCAAATAATATTGCTAAATTTACGATTGAATGTAAATCGTTGATCGTTATAATTAATTATAAAAGGTTGAAGCTTATCTTAATATCGCAGAGGGCATCATTGGATTTGACGTTAGCATAACAAAAAGTTTTAACGTAAAAAACGTTTACGTTTTCTAAGTGCTGGAAATCAATATTGATGTCACACAAAAACATAAACAATCAAACTTATCTTAAAGTAGGATTCTTTCCTTAATACATAAAATCTCTGCTTCCAAACACGAAACAAATTAATTTAAAAAAATGCTTCATCAATTTAACACGATGCATTGAATGTGATATGTTTGTTATGAAATAAAACTCATCATGACGGATACATGTAAAGCTAATGTGTGCTTGATCTTGCTGCACTGAGTAATCAATCATTGCGTGGCTGACGTTACATTGCAGGTTATAGAGAAATGGATGTGCGGATATGGCAATTTTAAAGACTATTAAGTATTTTTTGTGACAAATTAAACCCCCAAACCAAGAACCCCTGCCTTCGAACGCATGTTTCTAATTTGCAACATATGCTTTGAACATTTATCTGATTTTTACAACAAAAAGTTAATGAAATCAATAAATATATATTAAAATCTGGTGTATTTAGAACTAGCATATGTTTATTTTTCCCTTGGTTTTACTTTGTTTTTTCTTTTCTTTGTCCAAAAGTCATACATGTAAGTGTATCGCAGTTGTTAGAGATTCTGCTTAAGAGTCGAAAAGTAAGGAGTTGATTTAAATCCCACTGTGGGGCGTAGGGACAGGTCCTTCGGATGAGACCGTATAAACCAAGGTCAAGTGTCACAGTAGTTGCTGACACGAAAAAGATCCCTCCCTGCTGAATGGCCCTAAGTTCCGAGTATAGGAGAAAATTTGCAGCTTTCCACCTGTAAGTGGTAGTGTCTCCATATGAGTGAAAAACATCTCGAGAGGGACGTTAAACAATATACTCTACAATCAATCAGTCAATCAATCTTCGCCCACTATTCCAATGATAAATATACTCTATCCGGCTGACCAAAATATGTGTAATTATGTTCCCCAAACGAAGTTGGGGAACATATTTAGGATTTTACGTCTTCAGCGGAAGACCCTTCCATTATTCTTTGGGGTTTTTTTACCTTTATTATTAGGGTCTTTCGTCTCGAACGGAAGACCCTTCTATTATTGTATTGTTTCTTTTTCACTTTTATTATTATTATAATTATTTTAATTCCACTTCTTCTTTACAATTTTTGTGCAGACGATTTCTCAAAAACGATTTGATCTATTTTAATGAAATTTTCAGTGATAATGTGTTTTCATCTGAAGATGGTTATTTTTTGTTCAAATCCTAAAAATTCATTTTAGGTTGGAAGTTATCGCCCTTTAATCGAATTTTTAGTGACCATTTTGTCGACACAAAAAACGACAAAAGCTAGAATGCTGTCATTTTAAGGGCGAATAGACAAATATTGTAGTTTTGCACATACACTTTCGAATCTTCCGGAAAAGCTTAGTATGGAAGCTCAGTAGGGGTCGAAAATTTAGGACACGAAACATGACTGATATTTTGAGACATTTTGCATCATATCTTTTAAAGTATAATTGTTTTGTTGAAGCATACTGAACATAACTTGTGCAGAATGAAAAGATCTTTAATATGATATCAAGAAAAAAAAGTGCAGACTAATCACATTAAAGGGCAAAAGGGGCCAAAAGCCTTTTTTCGATAACTCTTTAGAAGTAATATTTTGTTATACATTACTGAAGCAAAAAATGTTTATCTGTACAATCTAAAACAACATATTTAGATTTTTATGTCGTATGATACATAATTAGGGGCCACAAGGGACCAGAATGCTCAATCTTTGACGCATTATATCTCGAAAAAGATGCTTATCTCAACCATCTACAACTACATATGATAATTTTCATGTCATATGGTACATAATTAGGGGCCAAAACGCAGCACTGTTAAGGCCTACTATAAGAAATCAGTGGAAAATATATGTTGAAAAAAGGGGAATTTTTTTTAAAAAATGAATTTCTATTAATTAAGCTGTTTTATTATCACAGAACTTTAAAACTTATGGAAATAGCATCGTATAACCCATTCTGCATTGTATGAAGATTAATCCAATCGATTGACAGTCACGTGATGAATGCATAGTTTGTGCATTAAAAGTAGGTCATTAACAAATTTCAATATCGCAAGGGCATCCCTAATTGATATTAAAAATTCAAGTTATTAATTGTGTCTATATTCTTTTTAGTTTCTGAAAAATGCTGCTGCTTTAAATAGAATTCGCGTTTTAATAGTTAAATTTTTAAGTAAATAGGCCAATGTCGAAATATATTTGACTTTTACCAAATATTATGTGTACTTTTAAGATCAGGGCTTCAATTTAAAGAAAGAAGCAGTGCTTTTCAAGTTAAGGAAAATATCTTTTATCTACAGGGTGTTTCACAATATATGTCACACATCTAAATGGGCATAATCTGAATATCGAACATGGTACCAAAAAACCAAAGCACTATAGTTAAGCATATTGATCTAAAATTATTATGTTGCAAAATATCGAGAAAATTTTTATAAACCAGGAAGTAACTGATGATATAATCGGTGATGTCTTATTTCAGCTATTCTCAAAATTGCGTAAGTCTTGCAGCAAAAATTTGTTGTAATTTTTTATTATAAGAACCGTTTACGATATCTTATATATTTTACAGGGGGTGATGACAAAAAATAACTAGACCAGAAATTACTGCTACTTTTCTTCTGTTAAGAATAATTACAAGGTTTAAATTAAATTATAATGTAAAGATGAAAGACAGTTAAACCCTGCCTCCTCTTCACCCAACCCTACCCCACCCCCAAAATATCAAGAAGAGATGAGAACGATATCAGAGTGAAGTCAATCATTGAGAAAACCTCATGAAAGTCAGATCTGAGTTTAGGAAGATGGGTTGTAACAATGCTAGTAAGTGTATCAAGAGTACTTCAAAATCTTGAATTTGAGTTAAGTATGTCTGCATACAAGATTTCAACGTTTAAAGTCAAATGACATTCAGAGCCAGGGTAAAAGTTTGCAAGATTGACTGAAATAAAGAGTGAAAGAAGTTGACACCAATTAACACATACCGGTATTTCTGAAACGAAACATTTATTTAAATGCAACTTTAAATAAAAATAGATATGCACTTTGGGGGTTCTAAAAGCCAGATATAAAACAAGAAAAGTCTCAGAAATCTTGTGAAACTTTTACAACAGTGATCAGAAATTTATGAACGTTAGTATATTAAAAACACTTCGAGAATAACATTTTAGGATTTGTTGCCATAGTAACTGGGGTGGTGGATTTTGGATACGTCTGACTAAAACAAAATAATTTTTAATATATGTCAATTAAAATGATATATAAAATGTGTGTGTAGCTTTTGTTGTTATCTATCTCTCTTTAGATGTGTGACATATATTGTGAAACACCCTGTATATTCAAAAAATGGTTCAGATCTATATATGCAGTGTATGCCCTTGCGAAAAAACGATTCTGTGAGGCATCTCGATGTAAAATATACGTAACCTGTACATAAAAGCACGACATATCTAATAAAATACATTCTCTTGGTAGTTAATTAATTATCGCACTAAACAAAGGCTATTCATTAGTATTAATAGACTATTTGAAACCTGTGAATAATATTCCGTTTAATAATAAAACGCATTTTTCATTTAAAAAATTCCTCAATCTGCCCCTCACAGCACATGAAGTACGTCATTTTTACCAATATGACGTCATGTTTACAAGTTCATCACGATGAATGCTTTGGTTTAAAACCAGCTACATGACATTTAACTAGCAACATTTTTAATGCATTGATAAGTTATATTGTTGTTTATTATGCTAATACAGTTAAAAGTTGGAAATTATTTCATTTTCATGTATTATGAGAAATACATAAAAGTCATATTTTTGTGTTACGTCACAGTAAACTTTTCCCGTATAAATTAGGCCCTTTCCCCTTATTCAAGCCTTAACAATGCTTCGAAGGGGCCAAAAAACTAAATCTTTCACGCTTTATATCTCAAAAGTGAAAATATTTTGATAAGTAAAATTGAACAAAAGATGATCAAAATATCATTCTGAACAATATGCAACCTTTTATTTTTAGCTAAACGTCCCAAATAGGGAGTTGAAGGGTTGGCCCCCATATATTTTTTTATGCAAAAAGCTCTTTGTTAATAACTCGAAAACAAAAAAGAATCTCTGAATTGTTGTTGAACAAAAAGTGTTCAAAATCATAAGAGCTTTCAGATGAAATAAAGAAAAAGGAGCTGGGCACTCAAATTAGGGGCCAAGAGGGTCCAACAGTCTTCAATCGATAACTCTTTAGAAGTCAATAATTTGTAATACATTAATGAAGCAAAGATGTTTATCTCTACCATTTACAACTATATATTATGATTTTTATGTCGAATGGTACATAATTAGGGGTCACAAGGGGCCAAAATGCTTAATCGTCGACGCTTTATATCTCGAAAGTGAGAAATATTTTGATAAGTAATATTGAAAAAAAGATGTTCAAAATGATGTTCTAAACAAAATGCTACATTTCATTTTTCGCTAAACTTCCCAATGAAAGAGTTGAAGGGTTGGTCCTTGAATATTTCTTTTGCAAATAACTCGAAAATGAATAAGAATCTCTGAATAGTTGTTGAACAAAAAGTGA
The DNA here is from genome assembly GCF_032062105.1 of Saccostrea cuccullata. Classification (NCBI taxonomy): domain Eukaryota; kingdom Metazoa; phylum Mollusca; class Bivalvia; order Ostreida; family Ostreidae; genus Saccostrea; species Saccostrea cuccullata. The sequence goes on along the minus strand of NW_026927435.1, from coordinate 12,752 downwards.
TCAAAATCAAATAAGAGCTTTAAGAAAATATGATGAGAAAAGAGATGACCCCTTAAATTAGGGGTCATGCGGGGCCAGAAGTCGATTTTTTTAAGTCTTCAATGATCAATGTCTTTTTACAGATTATGGAAAATCATTATTTAAGAATAAAAATCTCAATCAAAATCTTATCTTATCTCACGGACGGAAGACCCACTCGTTGCTCGCTACGAGATCGTATCTAGTGTTTTTACTCTGTTTCTTCTTCTTCTTATTTTTTTTCTTTTTCTTCTTCCTGGGTACTTGTAAACTACACATACGACATAGATAAAACCTTTTTAGGGTCAGTAGGCATGTTATGCATATGTAGATCCGCGGAACGAAGGTTATTTTGCGTGCACGTGCTAGCAAGAGCGTGCACGTGCAGCACGTGAAATGACCGATTTAATTGATGTAGGCGTAACTTTTTACATTTTTGATGAAATGATTTGAAACTCATAATATAAGGATATATAAGTAGCATAGACATTATGACATGGTGAAACTAGCAAAATCTCACATGCATACACGTGCACTTCGCTCTGATTGGCTGAAACTAAAGTCTCAATATATTTCTTGTTTTTTGACGTAACCCTTTGAAATTTTGAACATAGCCATGCATTATGATATCCTACAGCATGATATATAGCGATTATTACGAAAACAGGTGCATGCACGTGCGCTGCAATCTGACTGGCTTAAACTTTAAACAGCTATAACTCCCTTGGTTTTCAACCAAACGGGGTGGGATTAAGAACATAGATACCTTTGTGGATGTAATGTACTTTTACAAGAAGGCATGGACACCATGTTCATGTATGCACCTGCGTGCACGTAAAAAGAGCAAAATCAAAAATACACTTGAATGAGCACATGTTTTAACAATTTTTGGTTAAATACTTTAATATCTAGTATATCAAAATATATTGATTGTGTAGACAAGATGATATGGTCATTACACACAGGCATTCACATATGCAGGCGTGCAATGCAAAAATTTGAATGAACCTCTACACTTCTGGGCAAACGTTGTTAAAGTCTCAAATGCAAAAAGTAGTTGGGGAGCGTTTAGGAAACATCTGTAACGGTCCCCGTTACAATTAGCACTAGGTACATTTTGTATTCTTGCCTGTTACTTAACTTAGACGCAAACTGTCCCAAAGCAGAATGTAATCGTCCAAAAATCGCGTTATTACTATTTTGCATTGTAATATTTTGCATTGATTTTGACGAAAAATGTAATCATCCTGGTTTTTACATTTTGTTTTGTTATTACATTTTATTATTTTACAAATTATGTAATACCGCTATATGTAGAAATTTTGCATTGTAATAATGTACTTTTTAATAGATCTTTTTCAAATTGTAGTGTAAACTGCAAGTATTTTAAGGCCGTTCTACTGTAGATTCCTGATTTTTTGCGAGTATTTTTTTTTTTCGCGAACTTGGTCTTTCACGTCAAATCGCCAGAATTATGATTTGCAAATGGACGGTTGATCAACAGTATTTACTTAGATTTCAGCACCATGAAAATAAAAGCGAGTAGTATTTTTTGACGAATAACGCTTCTGTCGAAATTACGCGAAAATTAATTCTATTCTAATTCTAATTAATTATATATATGTTATTAGGAATCTACAGTATTTTCATCGTTTGTAGCAAAATTTACAAAAAAGTTGTTTTGTTGTTCCTGATGAGTATGCACACAATCATATTACATGTATGTCTAGAATATTCAAGCATCAAATCTTAATATCTGCACCGTTACATGTTATCTTCTTACCTTTAAAAAATGACCACTAACTTTTCAAAGAGTAAACATAATACCTCTCTCTTATTCCTCTGCATTTGCGGATTGCATATACATTAATTAAGTTTAATTCGGGCTGAAATGTTTAAAGGTCTTTGGGCACGGAAATTCTGGGCTAAAAGTAGTTATTTTAAAACAAAATGATCCCAAATCTTGACCACTAACATTTTTTTTTAGATTAAATCCACCTCCGTGTTGGTTAGATTTTGTCATGGATAACACGAAAACGTAATTTTTATTGTTCATTTAATTAGATATTTGCTATTTTTGATAAAAAAAAGCTTCCTGTTGCCAAAGTTTATTATATGTACCGCTCTCTGACAGTAACGGGCTTAATAACAGAGGTGCTGACTCTTAGTGAAATGTATTTTATTGTGATGTCTATTTTTGGTGTCTAAACGCACATTTTCCTCTCCATCTCCCCTTTTGCTTTCCCTTGCTCAGTTTTATTTTCAAAATGAAAGTACATGTATAAATGTATAAGCATGTTAATCAATCGTCACATCGTTTGTAAAATATGTTTTAGTCATTTTCTTAAGATATCACCGGTGGATATTCTAATTGTATTGCATTGTATTTATTGTTACCTTTGTAAATTCCTGCATATTTATATTTCACGGACAATTTGTAGTACAGGTATATTATACACGATTTCTTACTGAATATTAAGCTGTTCTTCGATTATTTTCGCTAGTTTTGATATCCAACTACATATATAAAATGAATACTTAACCATACACTGTCAAAACAAAACGTGCCAGTGTCAAAATTTCTATTTTTACGTAAGCCATGTCTATTTGATGTAAAAATATATGATCTTTCAAATATCACATGAAAAGAAATCTCTTTTATTTGTATAACCTTCCTTGACCCAAGCCTCAAAGTATAGCTAGGGAAAAAAATAGCGAGTATCGCGAAGCGACGGTTGTCAGTGCAGGCTCTAAAACTGACGCCTGGACGAAGAGAAAAGTCGGACTACATACTGCATATTTATTCTTTACATTTTTCCCAAGTGATTCTGGACCCACAATACGTCACTTGTTAAAGCTATGTTCTCGCGAGAACAGCAGCAAAAGTTTAACTTGAAATTAACACGTCCTTTTATAAAGGATAAAAATTGAAGATAATTAGTAAATGGAACGTTCTTCATTTATTTTCAGCACTGTTCAGTCGTCTTTTTGGTAATGTTACTAACATATGACGCCATGTGACGACAGAGTCTAGACCCATCAAATGACAAGTGCGGTTTGACGAGACCGATCTTCATGATAAGGAAAGAAATATCAGCACTGTCAGAATATTAAAAAAAGGTGGATTGACGACGAATTATCGTTATAAAAGTAATTTAAGTTAAAATGTTTCTACTTTGACAGTATCCATGCATGAAAATCTATAACATTAAATGTGTATGGTTATTTCATAATCTTTATGCTTTAATTATGAAACATCACCAGTTCTGGTTAGTATTTTTAGTTTGATGGACCCACATTATTTTTAATGGGATTTTGATACCGGTATGAAACTGCAGCTTGCATAAGGATTTGTTTTTCTCACTTCATTGTTTGCAGCTCATATGAACATTTTATGTATTCACAGATCAACGCATGCGTTAATTAAAATCAAGCACCAGTTGCAAATCTGCATATACTTTAAAAGCACGTTAATCCAGGTTTGCACTTTTTTGTGTAAATAATATATATATATATTAACGCAAGTGTTTCTTCTTGATGTGACTTTATGTATAAAATTCCTCGATATTTCTCTACAAGAAAAATTTTACCAAATCAACCTTTCAAATATTATCATATTTCCATGTTATTTCGTAAAGTGATCAAAGTAGATAGTAAACTTACAGAAAATAACCTAGAATCTCCTTTCTTCTCATAATACAAGATTGTAGGAGTTGTTGTTCTTTGGAAGCTTAAAGATTGACAGATTGATTGATTGTTTGTATACTGTTTAACGTCTCTCTTCAGAATATTTCACTAATATGGAGACGTCACCATTGCCGGTGAAGGGCTGCAAATTTAGGCCTATGCTTGACACTTACGGCCTTTAAGCAGGGAGGGATCTTTATCTTGCCACACCTGCTGTGACACGGGGCCTCGGTTTATACGGTCTCATCCGAAAGACGCCCCATTTACATGTAGTCGCCTTTTACGACAAGCAAGGGGATACTGAGGACCTATTCTAATCCGGATCCCCAAGGGATAAAGATTGACAGAAACCAGTTATGCTAGAAAGCCCTAACCCGACCTATTCCTTTAAGAAATATGTTTTTCATGTTTAAAAGGAGTGTACTTTTTGTTTTATACCTTGTAATCAACTTCATGGTTTTGTTTGATTTTGGTACCGGAATGCCCCCCCCCCCTTCCCCCTTTTCCAGGAGAAAAATTTTAGATCTTCGCTTGATCCCGATACATAATGGATGGATTAAAAAAAGAGTCAGACACTCATATACTACCTGTACTTGGCTGGACTGTGGCTATCCAAGAAAATGTTTTTCGCACATTATTTGTTAGCAAAAGTTAGCAAGCCCCCCTTGCCCTAATAACCAAAATATAACGATCCAATTATTTCATAAACCCTTTTCGTCAAATCTGTCATTCTTATTAGTCTGTCATTAAGAATTCATCCACATTTACCCTACCATAATCGTTTAATTGTAGTGTATATTTGCTAGTATAGAATGATTCTTGCATTAATTAATTATTCTACAACTATATATGCAGTGACGACTATAAAAGAATCCTTACAATGTAAATCGTATTAAAGTTTTAGTCCGATTCCAATGATGTATATAAGCCTTAATTTACATCATTATATAGCTAATAAATAGATTCTGATAAAAATCTTCAAAAAATCTTAAGAATCATATCGTTTAATATCTTGGCTTTTTATTGAACGCTGAGTTCGTATTACGTTTATGAATATGCCCGAAACATTCCGAATATCGAACTCCCAATATCAATCGCCCAGTTGTATATAAAAAAGTCGTCTTATCAAATTCTCAGAGTCAAATTAAAGAAATTAAGTGACATCTAGGAAAGATGTGTTTATTTTTTACATAATAATGAAATTATTAGTTAAAAAATTAGTTATTAGACCCAATAAAACCTAAAAAAGCAAATCATTACGATTGGTGGTGTCATCGAAATGATGCAATAATGAACTCTAAGAGGACAGGCGTTTATTTGAGTCAGAAAAAAGTAATTAATAAATCAAAAAAAGGTTCAAAATTATGATTTTTTTTTTCAATATATGAATGTTTAAGCAAAAAATTTTAGTAACTACCTACATGTCACAACGTTATGACAAAGTGGGCGACTTCAGCTTTTCATTAATAAGTTTTTCGTTCTTGTTTTCATACTTTACAGTGTATTAATGGCCAATGACAAGCAAAAGCTTTGGCAATGAATTTATTTTTTGCACAAAGGTCCCGTCACTGGCCGTCAGGTATGATGGTGAATCTAGGCTACCAATCATCCTGCTCATAATTACCATTTCCCAATTTTTATGTTCCTTTAGTTGACCTGCACGTAGTTTTTAGGTACACTTTCGTCACATTTTTGTAACATTCAAAAAGAAATGAAGTCTTAGCTACGATTTTAAATGCGTTACAATTTTATAATATCTAATCAGTACATGGTCACCAGAGTGTGACCGGTTGACAGACAATGTATACCCCTTAAAGGAAACCAACGGAGTGAAAAGTGTGTCAATCAGTAAAGAGGAAAGTGACAGAAAATATACTTTTCCAGATTCCTCAGTGAATTTTCAGTTGATCCTGTTGGCTATTTAGAGTAACTTTTTACTGTTTTTTTCTCCTACAATTTTTGGTTCTGTTTTTTTTCCTCCTGATCTGTCCACAACATTATGTTTTATCATTTAATTTTTAAAAAAAAATCCAGGTTTACAAGTTATATTTGCTTGTTATTCATAAATTTGCCATATACGTGTTCCAAAATATGATATAATATAATTTCAATGTGACAATTATAAAAAAAAAATACACAAACGTTGATTGAATAGCATTCATTTTAAGTTTTCACTTGCTATTTAGTTAATAAAAAAGTTAAGTATTCAACAAGACTGAATATTTTCCGAGGGAGAGTCTATGTAAAAAGTTACTTGAAAGACAGACAATAAATTTCTATTATCCAAATATTCAGTGAATATGTGTTTCATTATAAGGGCAAAGTTGTGTAAGTCTGGAAAAAAAAATGGGAAAAGGTCTAAGCTGAACACCAACATAATGGAAATGGAATGATTCCTCATCAAAATGAATCTTTTTCCTCCATTCATATAAAGCACTATAGAGAATTATTCAAGTTTAACTTTTGAAAATCAGTTCCGAAAAAAAATCGTTTGAAACATGATTTGGCACATTATTGACATCAAATACATCGAGATTTCTACAAAATTTACGGAAATACAGTTGTAGAGATGAGGGATGTCATGACTGATTAAAAGTAATTTGAAACAGGTTTTGAATTCGATTCAAACATAATATCCATTGACCACAACTTCTTTCAAAACCAATGCATTTTTGCCATTACGTGCATTCACGTCATCTGTTATGTAATTTGGACGGATGATCTTCACTGTCACGTACGATCCGTACAAGGCTGGCTCTGTTTCACACTTTATTGGGTGGATTTGTCCTGTCTGACTTGGTCCGTCAAACGTGCCACAAGTTTTCATTTCGGACCAAGCAGAAGACATCCCAACTGTTATCTCAACACTATGCAGCCAGCGACCTGAAATAGTATTCGATTTAAAATGCAAAAGAAACGGTGTGATGATTAAGGATATACGATCCTCAGCCAGGAAGGATAACTCTTTAATTTATATTTTAATTCAAAAAGTCTTAAAATAAAGCTTGAAATTGATTTTTTTTCATGCAACAATTTTCATTTTATGCCTCTACGTATGATACAATGTTCTTTAAAGTTTTAACAAACGGTATTTAAAAAGTTGACATTTGTACCTCATAAAATGAAGTAAAACTTGCATATTTAAAGAAAATCACATTTCTTTTTATTTACCTTAGTTACCAATGTTTATATGCATGATTTGAAATTAGAAGTGAATTACGGTGTTTTCTTTGAAAGGAAACACTTCATACACAATGCATTATGAAACAATGGAAGTAAGTAGGAGAAAGTCAAGTCCAAATAAGTGTAAAATTCATGCAATTTTCTTTAAAAGCCTGGATACCTATGATTTTTATTCCTAAAATATATTTGTTGATCAATTATCAATTAAAAAATATGCAGTAGATAGTTCAAATCGCATTTCATGAAAAATTATTCGAGATTTACTAATTTTCCCTATATAATATGATTAAATTTAAAGATGAATTTTAAAGAAACACTGTGGGTAAATACATTTTAATTTGAGAATTTAGAAGCATCTTTGTGAGCATTTTCAATTGCTCCATGCCTGATTTTCAGAACCTGAGGATCGGATAACCTTAAATTGTTTACGTAAATTCCTATGCCACTCCTTTCTATTAAGAAATGCTTTTAAAAAATGATTTTCCTTTTCTCCCAAAGAAGCAACATATTGTGGCCCAATCTTAGTTAAACAATGTAGATTTGGATTTTTTTTTGGTATGTCAGCTTTTTCAATTAACGAATAATATATATAAAAATCTGTGAAAATGTTCAATTGTTCCTGATCAGAGATTATCCTCTTGTCATTTCTTTTGTATTTCTCATTTGGAACTTAGACAAAACTTAGCGGCCTTCAAAGAGTATAGATTTGGTTGTCTTTAATTGACTGGCCCTGTTATTTAAAGCGTTGTCACAATAGAGTGCTTAAATTTCTTAGAATGTAATAAACTTTTATTACTGTAAATCATGGTCCAGGATATTAGCGGCTAACAGTATTGGATAATAGATTTTTATGCTTTTTTCTGGTAAGCATCGTTAAAAAATCTTTTACGCGGGAATAAGAGCTGTAATAAGACGCACTAAATAGAATAGGAAGTTATTTGAAGGATGGTGCCAAAATATTTATAGTTTTACAGTGTTTTTATCCAGAAATAAATCTTTTAAAAATATATTTATTACAATGTTTATCTATTATAATTATACATTTGTGTGTAAACGATGGAACATAATAATTTTGTGATAATTTCGCAGTACAGTGCTTTTCATGAAAATAATATAGTAATGAGGTCATAATGAAGTTTGACGTCATGGCGTCGACAGTTGCTCCGCCCTGATTGATCCATATAAGAAAATAGAGCTCGTAATTACTATTTATCGAAATTTGCGAGAATTTCCAACAAACGACAATAATTGGGTGCTTAAATAACTAATTATTTGTGATTTTCTCTCACGTTTTCAGATGTAAACAACATCCCGTGTCATCGAAAGCAAACGCTTGGCTGAAGCCGAATGCAGCCAAAAGATACATTGAAAAAATATCTGAAAGACATGTTATTTTATATGCGAGAAAATCACTTATTGTATTCTATTTAAACATGAAAATATTGCCGTTTAGTATAAATTCTTACAAGATCGGTAAATAGATATTTTGAACTGTATTTCCTTTTATCAATGGATCAATCAGGGCGAAGCAACTTTTATGACGTCAGACCTCATTATGGTCTGATAACCATATTTTTCTATGTGTTGCCTTAACCTTACTGCATAAATTGCTGTAATGAAAATATTTGGAGTAGTGCTACTCTAAAAGAAACTATTTTTCCCACATCATTATCAATATAAAAAAGGCAAGATATTGCCCGGAGCAAATTTCTGTGTACTATCCAAGGATACTTGCTTGGAAAGCTTTCCAGACATAATCATATCAAAAAATATTACTTCTTTCGGTGAACCATTGATTCGTGCATAAAAAAGTACATTATCCTATTGTTCTTCGAATTGAAATAAAATCTCAAAAGATATTTTAATGAGATTTTCTCAGTGGCCCTGCAAAAGACCTAAATGTTGCAGATTTATATAGTGTGAGGACACCAACAAAACGATAACAGACAGCGGATAAATTCAATCAGAAAAGCCTAATTAAGCATTTGGAACAGATAAGTTTTTAGAGGCAAAATATTTACAGTGTTTTGTGGCAGAGTTGTAAAAGCAAAGTATCTACAATGTATTTGTGATAAAAATGAAAAGGCAATCTTAAAGCATCATTTTTATATACTTTAAACTCATACGTATAGTATTGCTTCAAAATCAAATAATGATTTACCTAACCTTTATTAATTTGAAAAATGAAATTTCATATTTACCATATCCGTCATTTCTATTGTAAAGAACAACGTTATTCACAACAGAAATTTTTCCAAGAGCAATCGTCAACCATGGATGAAGTTCGTAGTTAGAGTGAAATACGAGGTAATTATTAAAACCAATAACACCATCAACAACGCACTTTGGATCGATTGAAGAAAATGGAGAAAATGGAGCGGTCGAACTATAGGATATATCCTTTCCAAGTGCAAGGTTTTCCACTTTAAAAACAAATTGAATAATTAAAAAAACAACATTGAAGTAAATTTTAAATAAAAAATACAATTCTAAATTAAATGTACACATGTAAGGGAGGTTATGTTCACACAAAAAATGATACTTACGATCTGATATACGTATATTTATTTAAAACTGAGGATTGACAAACTCAGAAAAGTTATTTTACTTGTATGAATGTTGTTCCAAAAATATCACAAAGTACATGTTTTTTTTTATTCATGTACCTCACTTGTGAGTTTTTAATAAAGTCGTTTTAAGCGATCGCTAATTAAACGCATTTCACTGATATCCGAAAAACAAAGGGGGAAGGTCTTTTGACACTTTTCAACGATTGCCGAGTATAAAAGAGGTGCCCACGTGACGTTCGACAACTTTCCCAGCGTTTCTGCACTTTTGATTATTGCTTTGAGCTACTTAAAGCCTCCGACAACATTTAAGCAAAAATCGAAACATCATGCCACCCATTAGGACCAGAAAGTCACAAGCCACCGCCAAGTCCACCAAGTCAATCAATCTGACCAAGCGAGCATTCAGCAGCAGGGCAGAGGGGGGGAGAAGAAACCTTACCGCTGACCGCAACGCTGACACCTGGGCAGACTCTGAGATCGAGCGGATTGTGACTGGTAAAAGTACCCAGGCCTGGGAGGAAGACATTTTAGACTCCACGGGAATGGCGGAGGAGCATGTGCCGCTCATTACTAATACAAAGTGTAGGATATTAGATTTAAGGGCTGGATGGCTCTGTCAGTAGCACTTTGGCTTTAAAACTATTACGTGCAGGTGACATGATTCGAGCCTGCAGTGCGGCAGGGAATTTATTTTGTTAGTTTGTGGCCTGCCCTGGAGGAAGCTGCCCTGTCTCAGGCAGATAATTTTGGGGCGATTCCAAAACATGGAGGCTTGCACTGGGGACGATATAGGGCCCATGTTCCAATCGCTTAAAAGCAAACAAATTTGGGAGGGGAACTATATAAACTTAGCCCTCCTTACAAAGGCAAGTGCTAAATTGCAGCAGTTCGCTGCGGATACCGGTAGTATTTTTTTCGTAAATGATAAGGGGGAACTTGAGGCTAAGCCAAAAGTTTTGAATGAGAAGATTACAACCATTGATTGATGGACTGATGCTTTTCTGTTATTTATGCACATTTATATTAAAAGGTACCCAGGGAGGGCAGCCTAATTGGTTCAATATATGTTTGTCATTTGCGACGCAGCGAGGAAATTTCCGGGTGTGGGATGGAGAAATAACGACGAGCAGTTAAGAGTGCTTCAGGCAATCTCGTATACCGAAATTGGTCAAAATTGAATTATGATTTATGGCTACGCTTGATCGCTGTCCCACCCAGAATTTAGCCTCGCTGCATCGCATGTACCTAACCAAACTGGTATCTGCTTCAGTTACAATCGAGGCCGTTTCATTAGTGCCAATTGCGAATATGCGCATTTATGTTCTCTTTTTACAGGATAGCACCCTAAATTGAGTTGTGCAAAAAATGATACTTTTCGTAACTCAAAGGCCGCAAACAGCACCGCTGCAGCCAATAATGTTTAAAAACTTTAAATCAGCAATTTTCCCTATAAACAATGCAGGTTTAAAAAATTCTCTTTTAAATTATCCAAATTTAGAAGAAGCAAAAGAACTTATGATTGATTTTCAATCTGGTTTTCGATTGCATTACCGGGGTCCTCTATAAAAAAAAACAGAAGCACCTAATTTTCCATCTTTTTATTAACATGCAGATGTCGCTAGAAATAATATCAAAAAAGAAACTGACAAAGGACGGATGGCTGGACCATTTAAATCACAATCCTCTGTCAAAACTGCGAGTTTCGCCACTGGGAGTAGTGCCCAAGAAAGCGGAGGGGGATTCAGGGTAATTCACAACCTCTCCTACCCTACCAATAACTCAGTCAACTAAGAGCTTTGTTCGGTCAAATACACAAAATTTGACGAAGCCATTAGCATGGTTCAACGTTAAGGGCGTGGATCTTACATAGCCAAATCGGATATCAAAAGCGCTTTTAGGTTAATTCCAATTTGGTCTGGTGATTTTAAGCTTCTGGGTTTCAAGTTCGACGACAGTTATTAGTTTGACAAATGCATTCCCTTTTGGTATTCTATATCTTGTGCAACATTCGAGAAATTTTCATCGTTTCTAGAGTGACTTGTGCGCGAGGGAGCTACATATAGAGAAGTCTTACACTATTTAGACGATTTCTTGACTGGAGGTCATACGGCAGACGAGTGTCAAATGAGCTTGGATACTTTCATACAGGTCTGCCAAGAATTAGGGGTCCCAATAGCATGGGAAAAAAGCGAGGGTCCACAAGAAGTTATTACTTTTTTTGGGCTAGAAATTGATATTCAAAAAATGCTCGTCGGGTTGCCGGAAGAAAAAGTTAATGAAATCAGCAGGATTATTGAATTCATATTGAAGAAATCTAAAACAAACTTGAAAACCATGCAATCTTTGAATAGGATATCTGAATGTTGCTTGCATAGCAATTCCTCCCGGTCACACTATTTGCAGGCGGCTGTCAAATGCAACGCAGGATTTCTCTCGACCCTATCATCGTTTAAGAGTAACAAAAGACAAAAAAGCGGATTTACTTATATGGCTGGAATATTTTGACAAATTTAACGGTTTTGTGATATTCCAAGGACAGTTTTGGGTATCTAACATAGATTTAGAACTTTTTACAGATAGCTCAGGGCGTCGAGGAAAGGTTTCGGGAATTTATTTAAGCGGTGCTGAGACCTTCGGTGCATGGCCAGAGTTTTGGTTCAATAAGGGCTTTACTAAGGATATCACTGTGTTGGATTTTTTTCCCTTGCTTGTTTCAATCTTTTAATGGGGGGAAAAGCTGAACAACAAAAAAGTTTTAATTAGATCTTATAATCAATCAGTATGGCAAGCCCTTTTACTATTTATTCGTAAAATAAATTTTTCTTTCAATTTGAGAGATATCTCTTTTGCCTATAGAGATATCTCTTTGACTAATTGAGATATCTCTTTAAACAAAAGAGATATCTCTTTTTGATAGAGAGATATCTCTTTTCGTTAGAGAGATATCTCTTCTTGTAAGAGAGATATCTTTATAAGCTAGAGAGATATCTCTTTCAGCGAGAGATATCTCTTAAAGTTAGAGAGATATCTCTTTAACAAGTTAAAAAGAGATATCTCTCTTAGTTAGAGAGATATCTCTATAGATTTTCAAAAAGAGATATCTTTCTAAGCTAAAGAGATATCTCTTTTAATGAAAGAGATATCTCTTTTCAAATCACCCTTAAAATAACATAATTAATTCTCCCGTTGAAAACGAAAGCGAAACAGGAAGTAATGTTTATTAATTCGTTCTTTTTTTTATTATTGAAAAAGAAGAGAAAATGAATTGATTGATACAGGTAAACAACGTTTAAT
>NW_026927434.1:0-30169 GCF_032062105.1 Saccostrea cuccullata | reverse complement strand
GGGAGATAGGTCTTTTACAGTTCACAAAAAAGAAATGGGGGGGGGGGGGGGGAATAAGATGAACACATATGATATATATAGTATACACACTTTATTTACTATAATCTCGTCTCAATTGAACCATGGAAGTTTTTCTACCGGTCCTTTCGCCATCGCGGCGTCAAAGACTTTACCTGCACACTTGGGTATTGCACAATGGGTTTTCCCCTGTTGTTCGACACATCTTCAAGTCCAAGATATCTGACACAGTAAACTTTCATATCTTATGCTGTTCTGGAGAAATGGACCGGACAAAGGTCATTTCCAAAAGTTGGTCAATACGAAAATAGTAAGAATACTAGAAGAGAACTCGTTGCGAGCAACGAGTAGGTCTTCCGTCCGATTTTTCTATGTGATCAAAACGTTGATGACAATTATGGCGTTAACAGACAAATTTCCATGTGAAAAAATGACTTATGGCTTCGACTCAGGTTGCCTTCTTCTAACTGAATAGTTCCAAGACGCCCATGAGTAACTGGTGATGCAGTTCTTTACCAGATTTACCTCCTACTTGCATATATTGTGCCCCTCTACCCTTCCAAAGCCCCATCTTTATTTTAATGAGTTAGAATTTCTTCTAAGTCTCAGCAGCATGCTTTCTTCTAAGTCTCAGCTTTCCTTGCCCACTGGTGCTTGAAAAGAAGATTTTTCCAATATATTTCTATAAAAATAACAATGACTCCCTAATGTGCCCCTCCCTACCCTTCGTGGTCATGATTTTAAGAGACTGAGGTGTATTCACAAACTTAAAAGTGGGGGCTCAACTCTAGATATTCTTTGAGAAGCCCCCCCCCCCTCTATCCCTCCAAAAAAGGAAGAAATGTTCACTTCCAAACAAGGAAATCCTATCATAGTACCGATATTTCTTTTGCCACGTGCCTGTGTAGGGGAAAAAAGAGGGGCTAGAACTACGAAGCAATGTTCAATGTCTGTACTAGTTATATATCTGGGGGGTTAAATGGTGGTGGGGAAGGGAGGTTAGCCCCTGGTGATTCAACACAGCTCTGATTCTGTTCTGCATAAAGTGGGGGGGGGGCACAGACAATCCCCCCCCCCCGATCTAAAAGGGGGGGGGCTAGTGACCGTGCTGTCCCCCCTTTGACTACGCCTATGAGGAATTAGCATCTACACTACCCCAGGATGCTTCCACATACGTTAATTTCAGCTTTTCTGGCCCACTGGTTCTTGAAAAGATTTTTCCTAAATATTTCTATGTAAAACTTGGATTCCCTATTGTGGCCCCCACCTACCTTCAGGGGTAATGATCTTCACAATTTACACTTTCTAAGGATGCTTCTATGCAAGGTTCGGGTTTTCTGGCAAGGAGGTTTTTGAGAGGAATTTTTAATGACCTTATCCTATTTTTGTATTTTCTTGATTATCTCACTTTGGAAGGAAACCTGGCCTTTAATTTTCAAAATTAAATTTCTCCTTCACCAAAGGATGCTTTGTACTAAGTTTGGTTAAAATTGGCTGCTCAGTAGTTCTTGAGATTTTGAAAATGTGAAAAGTTAACAGATGGACAATTGGTGATCAGAAAAGCTCACTTTAGCTTTCAGCTCAGGTGAGCTAAAAGTAATCCAAGTCTTTTTGTATCTTCTTGAATCAAGATATTTTCCCCATAATTTTCTCATCATGCATCTTGAGAAAAGAAATCCCAGTTACCTACCAATCATTTTTTTTACCCCTAGTCAGAAGAGGGCAAGGATAAAGATGATCTTACTTGTGCTCATTTATTTTGCATTAAAGACAACATATTTGATAGCTTTTGACGTTTATTGAAGATGTTGTCAATGATAAAAAAATTAGTATGCATTTTGTACACATTTGAGTATAGTTTTAGGAAATATTGAAAAAACATTTTTTTTGGCCCATATTGGAAGGAATACATAAAATCTAGCAATGAGCAAACAATATGCAAGGTTTGGATGTTGTGTAATTAACAATTAAAGAAAAATAACAACCAAAAAAATATATGAATTTCTTTTTAAACAGTGTAATGTCTGTAAAAAAAAGTACAAGAGATATTGAATATACTGGGTTATGATGAAACAATTTTAAAAGAAAATAAAATGATGAGTATGATGGACAGCAAAATATAGTAGACTTTTGAAATGGGCCCCAGATTGAAAATACTTTTAGCCTATTCATAAGTTGTTCAATAATATGCTTTTTAGCCTATTTACCAGTTGTTCAAACATAGGTAATCCAAGATGACAGAGCTCACCACATTGAATGTTGTCCTTAAGTAAGGCAAAGTCATACAATAAACCAACAAAAAGGTGTACATCCAAAAATACAAAATGTATGCGATTTTGATTTGATACTTTGGTATAGACCTATTTAAAAACTTAAAAGTAATTCTTCATCTTGAAAATGTAATAAAAATCCAGCATCTGAGGCAAGTTTGAGAGTTTTAATCCCTTGATGCATCATTTGTGCAAGTTTGGTTTATATATGCCTTATAGTTTCTTGGTAATAGACCTTCATCCAAAACTTTTACAAGGTCCATTATCTGGAAAATGTATGTCAAATTTATCATCTGAAGGAAGTCCATAAATGTTCATCCTAAGCTGTTTCATAGATGCAAGTTTGCTCAACATAAAACTCAAACTTACTTGAAAATTTAAATGTATAAAAAATAACCTTTTCACAAATCAAGAAAATGTAAGTCAGATTCAGCATCTAAAGCCAGCCTGGTAGAATGCATCCTTAATAGATGCATCATCCATGCAAGTTTGGTTATTAAGTTGCTCAAACTTACTTTGAAATGAAACCTGTACCAAAAACGTTAACCTGTTCACTCAACCGGAAAATGTAGGTGAGATTCAGCATCCAAAGCAAGTATGGTAGTATTTATCGTCAGATGTTTCATCCATGCAAGTTTGGTCATAGGGCTCATTAAGTATCTTTGAATGAAATGAAGACAGAACCAAGAACTATAACCTGTTCACACAAGCAGAAAATGCAGGTCAGATGCAGCATCTGAAGCAAGTCTGGTAGTATGCATCCTTAGATGGATCATCCATGCAAATTTGGTTAAATTACTGCTTATAGTTAGTCGTAAATGAGAAAGATCTTTCATGGATGTCTGATCAATATAGGACTTAAAAGTACTTCAACAGAAAACTGCTTTAATAAACTTTACCTTAACCCAGGATGATGACAGTATTACATAAGCTCCCCTAATTTCCTTGAGGTGAGCTAAGAATTAAAATAAAACATTTTTGTTTTTTAACATAGTAAACAAACTAAAAATATCTTGAAACATCAATGCTTGATGAAGGACATCTTCCTGTCAGAATGATACACATATTCATACAAGTTAAATCAGGAAATTTTTGTCTCCTGCTTAAGGAAACTAGAAGTCTCTGTCGCTCTTTCACTCTTCGGTCACAGTTGTGCTCTTTCACTCTTCGGTCACAGTTGTGCTGAAAAGTATACATCTTATTTAGTCTAGCATATTATATGGATCATTGTGTATCATTTATATCATAAATTAAATGCATTTAGTGCACATGTAACGTGATAAGAAACATCAAAGAATTGTGGTTTTCCCTATGGTTGAGATAGATGCCATACTGTAACCATCAATTTTGTGTGTCCTTCAAACTACTAGATGGATGTCATGATGTAAAATATGATATACCCCTCTGAAAGTTGTCAAAGGTAATATACATGATGTATATTATGTAAGATATGAAAGCCTTATCTCCTGTTATTGAAAGAGCTGTAACCAATGTTTATAAACGATGAAAGTTAAAAACAAGAGGCCCAGGGGCCACAGCACTCACCTGAGCACATCGGCTAGGAAAAAGCAGATATTGGATCAGAACTGAAAGTTTACTGAGTTTGAAGGGGGGGGGGGCTTGAATTTTAACCCACCACCACCCAGGGGTTCATGATTTGAACAAACTAGAATCTACACTACTGAGGATGATTCTACATGCGTTTCATCTTTCCTGGCCTAGTGCATGGTTCTTGAGAAGAAGATTTTAAAAGATTTTTCCTATATATTCCTATGTAAAGTTTGGGTCGGACATTTAAGTCACACCGTAGCCCTGGGGTTCATGATTTGAACAAACTTGAATTTACACTACCTGAGGATGATTCCACATGAGCTTCATCTTTCCCTGTCTAGTGCTTAAATCTTGAGAAGAAGATTTTCAAAGATTTTCCCTTTATATTCCTATGTAAAACTTTGATCAGCCATTTTTGCCCCACCCTACCCCAGGGGGTCATGATTTGGGCAAACTTGAATCTACACTTCCTGAAGATGATTCCACACGAGTTTCATATTTCCCGAGTTTCATATTTCCTGGCCCAGTGGTTCTTGAGAAAAAGATTTTTTTAAAAATACCATTAAATTTTCTCCAATTCATAATTATCTCCCCTTGGAAAAGGGCATGGCCTTTCATTTGAATAAACTTAAATCCCCTTCACCCAAGGATACTA
Source organism: Saccostrea cuccullata (assembly GCF_032062105.1). NCBI lineage: Eukaryota > Metazoa > Mollusca > Bivalvia > Ostreida > Ostreidae > Saccostrea > Saccostrea cuccullata. The sequence continues at coordinate 25,675 of NW_026927434.1, read as the reverse complement.
TGTGACAAGTTTGATTGAAATTGGTTCAGTGGTTCTTGAGAGGAAGATGAAAATGTGACGAGTTTACAATGACAACGACAATGCCAACAACAACGACAGATGACGGACAAATTTAGCTAATAAAGCTCATTTGAGAATTCGGCTCAGGTGAGCTAAAAATTAGGTTCAAGCTAGAGGTAAAGGTCATCCGGTCAAAATAGCAGAGGTAAATTTGTATATATTAGTATATATATTTTTAAACAGGTAATGCAAATATGAAATCTTTGATTAGAAATGAGCAATGTTAAAATTGTTGAAAATTAAAATAAAATTCATACTTATAAAAGTTTGATCACTTATTGTGACCCCTTCCTATCCTATTGGGTCATGATTTGAACTAACTTTAACCTACCGTATATATTACCTGAGAATGTTTTGGTGTTCTTTAAAGCTTTTTTGTATTAATTCCTGATTGAAACTTCGATTGTCAATTGTGTGTTATATCTGATGCTTGGTGTTATGAAATGTACAATAAAGCTTCCATTTTGAAAGAGGCACCTTTCTTCATTGTAAGGCCAGCTTTTTTGTCCCCCGCTTGAAAAGTGGGGGATATTAATTTGGGTTTGTCCGTCCGTCCGTCTGTCCGTCCGTCCGTCTTTCTGTCTGTCTGTAGAGAACCCTTTGAGCTTTTGCAATGAAATTTAGCCCTCCCTATGGACACCTGCCCAAAAGGTCAAAGGTCAAGGTCATAAATAAGGGTCCTGAAATTATTCATTTTGAAAGAGGCACCTTTCTTCATTGTAAGGCCAGCTTTTTTTAAATTTTAGGTTAGTTATGAACATCAGAATGAAAAAGTTCTGAAGGAGGAGGAAATAATTTTTTTTTTTTGAAAAACTAATTATTGACATTTCCCTGAACAATTCTAAACAAACTTTTTTAATTTGGCTTAAGTAATGATACACTCTAACATCTTTTACCAGGTATATGATAATCAGGAAAGTTTTGTCATAGCTGAATGTAAATAAAAAAACAGATAGTGATAAAGTGAAAGAGTCTGACAAAATAAGTTTTCTTAAAAGTTAAAGTTAAAACTTACAGTGACACAAGCTTATTGCCTTTTCTTTCTCCTTTGATCACTCTGTTGTCTGTGAATTCCCCACTGGGAAAGATCCGATCCATGTCTCTATCATCCACAATAAGGAATAAATCCTTTATCAAGATAGAATTGTGATCTCTACAAGAAATAATTTTCATTACATGTTAATGTGCAAGCTAATTGTAAGGAAGATGAGGTGTTTTTCACCCTTGTCCATGATTTGAACGATAATAAGCTTGCACTTAATATTATGACTTACCCAAATCCTCGGGGTCATTATTTGAATGATTTAAAATATAGAATACCTCTGGGAGTTTTCAAAAGAAAAGAATTTCAGTTTAACTGGTCCAGTTGTTTTTCTGGAGGAAATGCTTAAAGATGTTCCCTATCATATATATTTGAATGTGAAAGTTTCATTTCCTAATTTGGTGCTACTCTATCTTCAAGGGCCCTGATTTAAACAATTTAGAATCTACAGTAGCCAAGGATGCTTATACACATTAGTTTCAGCTTTCCTGTGTTTGATGTTTGTGAGAAGATTTTTTAAATCAACACACCCTATCTTTGTATTTTCTTTATCTCTCTTTGGAAGGATCAATGCTTGGCTTTTCAATTTTATAATTTAGAATGACCTTCACATAGCAATGACTTGTATGGAGTTAACAGACAGTATTCAATCTCAAAGTCGATTAAACAAAATAAGACCAGAGCAAACACAGACCTCCGAAACATCAGAAGTGAGATCAGGTGCCATGGAGGAGTGAGCATCCCCTGCCAACCGGTCACACTCGCTGTGTGCTCGTTGTCATGATAAGGAAAAAACAGGGGGAAAAAATGCGTCATCAATTTAGTGTATAAATAATGGACTAACTATTGGTATGAAAAATGTCAGTCAGCATTTGACTCAATGATAAATTGTATTTGCTGAAAAGGTCATTGTATCAACCATAGAACTTTAAAAATGATGATTTTAAACTAGACTGCTGTGATATTCTTGTTTCTTCACCTTGCTTGTCAATAATTTACCTTGTTTAAGAAATTGTTCATATGTAGAGCATGCTCTTGTGTATCGAATCAACTGAGATATACAGTAGAGACCCGTTATTACGATGTTCACTTTGTCACGGTAAAATATCGTAATACTGAGGGCAACGTAATAAAAGTTCCCAATAAAATCCTGTAAAACATCGTTTGGAAAATGTGTTCTTGTATGCTCAAATTCTTCTCCAATATGCCATATACACTTAATTCATTGATTACTTATCTTTAAAACTTATTTTCATGATGCTATTTCTTTTTTTTATTATAGTAGAAGCATAGAGCAATTTTTTGATAGAAACTTCGACAATCTTCCTTTAATTGCCGCCATTTTCTGTAACATGTACTTTCACTTTCGTTTCTGTCCAGATAATGCGTTCGTGAAAATTTCAATGTCTTCGTAGTCATAGTCATTTCTATATAAACAACTACCAAAATTCCGATTATTTTATTCTCTTTGTATTCAATTAAAAGTCATTTCTAAATAAACCACAACTTTTTTTTTTATTCAAATAAAAAGGTCAAAGTAAATAGACAAGCAATCTGTCAAAATAATTTTTTTTAATTACTGAACAGAGGTCAATTAGCAGTTCAGCAATTATGGATTTGTTTTTCTGCTGACAACTGAGAGGTAGTCCAAGCCACTACCCAAGCTGTTAAAACGTTTGTTGTGGAGTTCAAAATTTGTCCAAATTATGTTTGATACCCAAGCTGTTTATTTACGTAGTTTATTTGCAAACGAAATTACACATTATGTGTACCTGACTACCTGTGTACAGCATACATGCACAAGATTAAATATAACCTTTTATTTATTAAATTAATATATTAAACTAAGTATGAAATAAAGAATAAAAGAATTTTTTAAAAAAATCACAGCGATAGATAAAGAAGAAGCTAGGTTTATGAGTAAACTTTAATTGTTTAACAATGGCTTTGGCATGTCTCCAAATCTGCTGGGCTCGCTGGAACAGTCCAGGTGGGTGCAATCAAGCGTACTAATCACCTCACTGCCCTGTTAGTTAACACTCTCTCTGAGCACAGGTGTTCCAATGTTTATTTTTAGCGTCTCCTTAAGTGTCTTACCAGCAATCAACACTGAATAAACACGAGTGAAAAAATTTTTGACAGAATTTTTACATCGTATTACTGAGACCTGGTGATTTTGGACAATGTAATAAACAGTTCATTTGTATAGATTTGTTAAGAAATGGATTTGTGCTTTGAATTTACAACGTAATAAGCGTTCTATCGTATAAAACTGTCACCGTAATAGCGGATCTCTACTGTATATCCTCCGTATGCAGGTGATGAAGGTATATTGCTGCATTAGTAAGGGAATCAAGGAAATGGAGATAACGAACAGTAATTAATCTCAGAACAACACAAATTAAAAGCATACCAAACACAGACCTCTGAAACATCAGAGGTGGGAGCAGGTGTCATGGAGGATGCAGGAGTAAGCATCCCCTGCTGACCAATCACACCCGCTGGGTGCTTGTCATGATCAGGTAATTAATTTGGGAAAATCTGTTGTCTTACTGAATTTTCTTTAAATCTGGCCCGTTGGTTCTTGAAAAGAAGTTGAAAATGTGAGAAATTTACGGATGAATGGACAGACAGACAGACAGTGATCCGAAAACCTCCAATGAGCTGAAGAAGTTGATGTTAATTTGTTATAATGTTAGTTAACGTTATAAAATTTTAGGTATACAAACCCAAGTCAAAATGAACTGCTTATTTTAGCAGTTTATAAACAGTTATTAGGCAGTCTGGCAATTTTTTGGCAGTTTTTAGGCAGTTCTTAACAGTCTTAGTCTTAGCATTCCTTAAAACTGCTTACAGACTGCTTAAAAACTGCTAAGAATTTGTGTAAGCAGTTCAGTATTGAAACTTAAGCAGTCAAACAAGCAGTTTCTCAAAACTGCTAAAAGTGCAACTAATTCATTTCGACTTCTTATAAGAAGTAATACAACACTTTTTCACTCTTGGTGGTCCTAACTTTCACTAGTCTTCATTACTGCCCATGTGTTACTGTTAATGCTTCCTGATGATAACGTCACAAATAATTGGGGCCAGGCAGGAGTTCTTATACAGAAAATAAAATTAAATAGAAAAAAAATATACTAAAATTTCTTACTAGAAATGATACAATAGTTTGTAATAAATTGAGGCTTCATACTATAAAAAGCATGAGCATATGAGCTTCTAATCTTTATCCCATCAACTTGCAAATCCAGCCGTCTAGTTACATTAACAACCTGCTGTGTCCCCCTTGGTTGCTTGAAACTATAGGGTTGTATCCAATGAGGAAAGCCAGTCAAGATTTGTGCGCCTTTTCCACATCAGTTCAAAATTACAAATTGTGAAGATGTTTGTGATGGTCTGGGATATTATATACTAGTATATTTATACCCATACAGTGAAGAAGTAAAATATGCTTTGGAAAATACAATATTATCTGTGATCACCACATTGGACTGGATGTGAACTTAATATTTATAAAGTGACAAGTGTATCTGAATTAATTTCCATGAGATGGGAAATCATTATTATAAAATCTGATCATAATGCATGCAGCATCAATGGAATTGGGTGATATAGGAAAATTTTTAAAAGATTTGTTGGCAGTAAAGTATGCTTCAGAAAATATGGTAAGTGTGTGGGCTTGTGATATAATAGGCATACCCTCTTCTCATTTGGATAACTATTAAATTATAAAACGTATAATCTAGTTTGTATATTTTAATTATAAGTACTTAATATAAATTAAAATATTTGCAAATTTATAAGCTACTGATAGAGGGATCCGTAGATTAGTCCACTGTATCAATTAACCAAGCTCTAAAGATGCCACTGACGTTTATGCAAGAAAATGGACTTAATGAAAGGACTCATTTACAATTCATACCTTAGATCTAAATCTCAATACTAAGTCAAATTCCCATATATGATGTCATTTTTTCAATAAATTACCCTGGAAGCAAAAATTATATGCATTTTTGTATTCATATATCATGTATATGGGTGGTGTTATGTTCTTATAAGTAGACAAGAATAGTGCATTCTTTTTACCAGTTTTTAAGCAGTTAATAAATTTTTTAAATTTATATGTAGGTCACTCAGAGTCATTTCTATATAAGTAGAGCAAACAAAAGAAACACCTTAGCAGTTATTAAGCAGTTTTTAAGCAGTTCTCCTCAACCTTCCTATTGACTGCTAAGATACTGCTAAGGAAACTGCTAAGCAACTGCTAAGTTACTGCTAATGAACTGGCTAAGTACTGCTTAAACTGTGGACTGCTAAGGAAAACTGCCTAAGGAGAGAAGAAGGCTAGTAAACTGTCTAAGAACTGCTAAAGCACTGAACTGTTAAGGTTAAAAAACTGCTAAAGAACTGCCTTCCACTTTGACTTGGGAAGAGAACACAACTTACGCTTCAAAAGATGCTGCATCGACTTTACCCTGAACACTTTCATTTTCTTGCATAGTCTGTGAATAAACATTTAAATTGTTCATTAATAACTAATATATATATGTTGTTACTACATGGCAAATCATGGAAGGAAAAAACGGATAAAGTCTGGTAGTGTTAGAACCTGACAAATGCCCATGAACACTTTTGTTTATAATATTGTACATTTTATGATTTATTAAAAATGCCATAGGCCTATAGACTATTAAACATGAAAACAAATTATGTTTATTCTTTAAACTATAAAATTTGTACTTATAACAAAGGAAAAGTAGCATTTGTAAAAGAAAATTCCACAGAAATTTCTATTTTTTGTAACCTTGCCAACACCATTCATTGAAATGAGAATTGGATACCTCAGAATTATGCATCAGTGGAGTTTACTTCTGTGCCAAAAGTTATACAACCAGAAGTCTCTGTTGAGACTGAAGCTCTACTGGTTTGCACTTATAGCAAAGGAAGAGAAAAGTACTTATATATAAGCATTTAGAAATTGAAACTTTTCAACAGCAATATATATATAAATAGAATAATGATCCTTAAGTCTTTTTATGTTCTTACTGTAGTCTACTTGCATGCCACATTATATTACAAACAGACTAAAACTGCTATTTATAGTAGCATTTTGAGAGTATTTAACAGAAATTTCTATTTTTAGTAACCACGGCAACACCATTCATCGAAATCAAAAACCGATACACAGAATTATGTATCTTAGTGTAGTCTACTTGTGTGCCAAGTTATATTGAAATCACTGACCAAAACTGTAGGAGGTCAGTAACATTTTGAAAGAATTTCACAGAAATTTCTATTTTTAGTAACCACGGCAACACCATTCATCGAAATCAAAAACCGATACATAAAATTATGTATCTTAGTGTAGTCTACTTGTGTGCTAAATTATATTCAAATCAGACCAAAACTGTAGGAGGAGTAGCATTTTGAAAGAATTTCACAGAAATTTCTATTTTTAGTAACCACGGCAACAACGTTCATCAAAATCAAAAACAGATACACAGAATTATGTATCTTAGTGTAGTCTACTTGTGTGCTTAGTTATATTGAAATTAGACCAAAAGTGTAGGAGGAGTAGCATTTTGAAAGAATTTCACAGAAATTTCTATTTTTAGTAACCACGGCAACACCATTCATCGAAATCAAAAACCGATACACAGAATTATGTATCTTAGTGTAGTCTACTTGTGTGCTTAGTTATATTGAAATCAGACCAAAACTGTAAGAGGAGTAACATTTTAAAAGAATTTCACAGAAATTTCTATTTTTAGTAACCACGGCAACACCGTGCATTGAAATCAAAAACCGATGCACAGAATTATGTATCTTAGTGTAGTCTACTTGTGTGCCAAGTTATATTGAAATCAGACCAAAACTGTAGGAGGAGTAGCATTTTGAAAAATTGTTTACAGACAGACAGACGGACAGACAGACAGACAGCTATACAGTTGAGAGGTACATTGTGCATTTTACGGAAGGTGCGGGGTTATAATTTTGCTTTGTGGGGTTATTAATAGTACAGTGGTGACTTGAGAGGTATCATTAGGAATTCAAACAAATGGTATATTGTGGGGTTAAAGGTCTATATTTGTGGGGTTAAAGATCTATATTTGTGGGGTTAAAGATCTATATTTGTGGGGTTAAAAATAAATTATTTAATATCAAGTCAACTTTACGGGCAACTAATTATAAGTACTTAAAATTGTTACTGTTTATCTGAAGAACTTAGAACGGATATTGCAATAACATTTTTCAACTACTGCCTAGCAGTAACAATGCAAAAAATGTGTTTTATTTGAGGATAACTGTTGCATCAAAGTAAATTAACCCATCATGTTTTCACATAAAGATGATAGACAAGAATATTCCAGAGAGTGTTAAACAAACAACCCCACTATGCTATATAGAAATAACAGACAACACTAACCCCATAAATTATAAGACAAACAACCCCAGTGTGTACTCTTATAAAGATAATAGACAACACTAACCCCATTAAGTGTTTGGACAACAACCCCACTATGTATTCTTATAAAGATAATAGACAACACTAACCCCATAAAGTGTTTGGACAGCAACCCCACTATGTACTCTCATAAAGATAATAGACAACACTAACCCCATAAAGTGTTTGGAAAGCAACCCCCCTATGTACTATCATAAAGATAATAGACAACACTAACCCCATAAAGAGTTCGGACAACCACCCCACTATGTACTCGCATAAAGATAATAGACAACACTAACCCCATAAAGTGTTTGGACAGCAACCCCACTATGTACACTCATAAAGATAATAGACAACACTAACCCCATAAAGTGTTTGGACAACAACCCCACTATGTACTCTCATAAAGATAATAGACAACACTAACCCCATAAAGTGTTTGGACAGCAACCCCACTATGTACTTTCATAAAGATAATAGACAACACTAACCCCATAAAGTGTTTGAACAGCAACCCCACTATGTACTCTCATAAAGATAATAGACAACACTAACCCCATAAAGTGTTTGGACAGCAACCCCACTATGTACTCTCATAAAGATAATACACAACACTAACCCCATAAAGTGTTTGGACAGCAACCCCACTATGTACTTTCATAAAGATAATAGACAACACTAACCCCATTAAGTGTTTGGACAGCAACCCCACTATGTATTTTTATAAAGATAATAGACAACACTAACCCCATAAAGTGTTTGGACAGCAACCCCACTATGTACTATCATAAAGATAATAGACAACACTAACCCCATAAAGTGTTTGGACAGCAACCCCACTATGTACTTTTATAAAGATAATAGACAACACTAACCCCATAAAGTGTTTGGACAGCAACCCCACTATGTATTTTTATAAAGATAATAGACAACACTAACCCCATAAAGTGTTTGGACAGCAACCCCACTATGTACTTTCATAAAGATAATAGACAACACTAACCCCATAAAGTGTTTGGTCAGCAATCCCACTATGTACTGTTATAAAGATAAAAGACAACACTAACCCCATAAAGTGTTTGGACAGCAACCCCACTATGTACTCTCATAAAGATAATAGACAACACTAACCCCATAAAGTGTTAGGACAACAACCCCACTAAGTACTCTTATAAAGATAATAGACAACACTAACCCCATAATGTGTAACAACCCCATTATGTTCTTATATAGATAAAAGATAACATTAACCCCACAAAGTGTTAGACAAGAACCACAATATGTTCTGATAGAAAATATTAGACATCTTAGTAACCTCAGAGTGTTAAACAAACAACCCCGCTGTATTCTCATGTAACAGATACCAGTAACCATATGAATTTAAGTGTTTGAAAACCCCAGTATGTTCTAATATCAAAAAACTCTACCAGGGACTGGTAATAAAAGAACAAGAACCCCCACTATGTTCAATCGCAACTTCTCGAGCCTTTCTGACTAGCTGACAAATGACCTCGAATGTATTAGTTAGACGCCATGGCAACAACCCCCCCCCCCCTTTTCATGATCTTCGAAATAAATGCATGAAGACCTTTTATCTGTGGAATATGGAGTTTAATTTTATTCAATGCTATGATATTACATAAAACTTACTATAAAAGGGACTTCTTACTTCCTCTATCCTATATTTGAAAAAAAAACAAGAAAAGCATAACCTTTAACATCAGGTGATGTTAATACATTCGAGGTTGTTTTTCCGAACTCTGACGGAAAGACCCTGAGTGAGATGATGCAATTGCCAGTACGTCATATCCTTTTTTTTTACTATTAAAAATACCAAACTATATTCATAATACTTTTTCCTATTTTGATAACATACTTGAAAATTTGTTTTAAATATTTTTCAAACTATTTTTAATTGGATAATCTCTTTATCTTAACTGCTTATTTCTAATGAGAATTTTTCCTTTGAATCTGCTGGTGCATGAATTTGAAGTGTACATTATGCATCAAAAGCATACATAATTTCTTTGTAAATTAATAATAATAAATAAAAGAGATGATCCTGATTTTTTTAAAAAAATTTAATCAAACTTTTCAGTTACTCGACAAGATGAACACAGATAAGAAACATGTCAATAAATGTAGAACACAGAAAAAAACCCTCAAAATTTGAGACAATCTTCATAAATGTAAAAAAAAAACAAGTATATAGTGAGTTGTCAAATAACTCTAAAACTTGCATGGTGTTGCTACTTATTTTAAACAAAATATATTAATTTAAATGAAGTTTTAAGAAAAAATGTGTAGTCTAATATCTCATCATTTTGCATTTTAAAATTGATATTTAAACAAAAATAACGATGTACATCCTTTTGGAAAATATACTCAAACTTACAGCTGCACCCCCACTCCCATCCCCTAAAATAAAATGAAAAAAAAAACAACAACATGCAATTGATTTACAATTTTCAAAAAAATAAAAATCAAACAACATAAATGTACATTTCAGTTTAATAATTATTTCTCACATTTAAAATGAGATCGCTAATTAAAAAAGACGAAAACTATGACTGTTACTTAATGTATAGAAATTCACCATGACGAATGCAATGTTCATAAAAGATCCTTTTGTCTTAAAGCTGAACACTACTCATAAACATAAGTAATCAGAGATTACATAGCTCAATTCAAAAAATGATTACTTCAAGTAAGAAACGGTCTCACATTTAACTAATAATCAAGAAGTTAATTTAAGGTTTGCAGTAACTTGAGAATAGACATCCAAATACTTGAAACTAGTTGCCCATCAAGAAAATCACTCTCTACCATCGGCTCATACATTCACCTCTGTCGTTGGCTCGCGTATACACAGTTTTAAACACGAGAAATAGTGCGTTTGTTTTAATTCATTACAATTCAATTTCTATGTTTATGTCTGAATTTTGAGATAGATATTTACTAAATCAATCCAGAACTATTGATTTGAATTGAAACAATTCTTCAAATATCAAGTTTTATACGTTATGTCAAAAATCTTGACGTGAGCCCATTGCAGAGGTGTCTGAGAGAGGAACGAACGACAACTCTGCATGGGAGATTGCAAGAAAATGTCATTCAATCCACGACCCCTGAAAATGTTATCTTTTTAAGATCAACTATCAAAAATCGATTCATCTTCTTCTTCTGAAAAGTAAGTCAGGTCCTAAATGTCGCCGTCTGGAGAAGACAATGGCAAGAATGAATCGGGATTGTGCTTGTTCTTCTGAAAAGTCTTTCATTCATACTTCATGTATACCTGTCAAAAAAAAAATACAGTAAAATATATTTCTAAATGATAATGTTCAATTTTTTTTTACAGGTTATGTTTTAATTTATTGTAAAATAATATTGTTGTCTTGATTTTATGGGCACTTATAACATGTACTAACCATCAATCTGGATGTCTTTGATAGTTGCTTTCCTTAAATTTGTGAACTATATTCAGATCACAAATTGTGTGTTCAAGTCATAGGTTTGTTCTTTCAACTTTATGAATGTCCGACGCCTGCTGGTGTTGCTGCAAAAATAGAGCGGCCTAGATCATCAAAGTTCCACTGATGTTCACTTTCAGTATCTGAACTCTACAAAGGAATACAGAAGCAAATGTTTATTTATATCACATACAAAAATTCCGAGTTACTAATTAAAATTCATCGAAATTTATTTAAAGCATAGTTGTCATGTACTGTGAACTACTTTCTTATATTGGTAAAAGGTGAAAAAGTACAGTCAAACTTGTTTTAAGCTTTGGGAAGTCCAGAAACTAGCCACTTAAGACAGGTGGCCTCTTATTCCAGTTTGCCCAAGAAGTAGCCAGTCAGTCAATAAATAAACAGCAATAACCACTACAGTTGATTTAATTAAACATGTCAATTTCACAAAACCTTTGTATGTGTGTATATATATATTAATCCATGCCTATTTAAAAAATATGAAATTAAAGAATTCCAAATTAAATTTTTAAGGTTTTGTTCATAAGTGTTCAGAGTTCCAGAAACGCACCGGTCCACCGGGGATCCCCGGTGAACTTTGAATGGGACCGGTAAAATCTTAATTTTATTGGTCAAAATGTCCGATGTTTTTTTTTTTTTTTTTTACAGACTGTATAACCTTTACATATAATCTTAACAAAATCATTTAATTCAATTGTCCTGACAATAAACAAATGCAAAACTAAAGGAATGAAAAAAAAAAAAAAAAACGTCAGGGCATCGCCAGATCTTGTTTAAATAAAATGTAGACGTTGATTGTCTACTATAAAAAGCTACATATTAAAATAATAATTTCCATAAGTCTGGGAGGAAAAACAGTTTTAAAAACCCTGTCAACAAATATTTTCCATGATAAATATATGCACTCTGTAGTTCTGACAGTAAAAAAAATGTGACAATCTACTTTCGTTTTGAAGGACGAATTTGCAGGGTTGCAAGAGTGCCTGCTATTTCTGCTTGATTACAGACAATTTGTTACCATTTATTATTTTCTCTATAATTTAATCTATTAGCATGATAATATTATACCAACTTCTGGATTTTTTTAATGTATTTGATAGCATTTAAAATACAAGCGCGTTTTTCCCCTTTTCTAAAAATAGCGGATTGACTTGAATGTAGTAAAACGACAACAAATTCACTTAAAATCATCATTTTCATGATAAATTTGCATATCTTTATATCATTAGTACATATTTTTAACTGTATGGAGGTTGTATAATAAATTTTAACTAGTCAGAAATATCGGACGTTTTACCAGGCTTTTTAAAACGAGTTTGATATTTTACGTAATATTTTTCCTGGCACATAAAATACAAAAATCCAAAAGAAAAAAGCCTGGAAAACAACATATTTTCCAAACAATCAACCAAGAGTTGTCATGTTGCAGATTTTATTTTTAAAAACATTTTAAAAATCTGTCAGAAAGGACATAATAAATTTATACATGAATTAAGCGTTGGTCATCACACGCCTTCGGCAACGTCAAATCCTGCATACAAAGGCCATATACAAAATATTTCAATAATTTTTTTTTTTAAATCTGCCATCTTTTTATTTACACATATCATTTATTATATCGTTACAATTTCCAATCCTATAATATGTTAAATTTACATACAAAAAATTAATGTCCGGTAAATTTTACAACTGTCCGGTGAATTTTGAATATTTACAAGACAATTGTCCGACATATTTTTGACTAGTTTCGGGAACTCTGAGTGTTCTTTTGTAACATTCAAATCATTCAAGAAGAAATACATGTGCCTTACTACTATCTATTTTTTTAATAAGAAAAAATATAAAAGCTTTAATTAAAAGACAGTTTAATGGTGAATTAAATAAAGTATAAAAATTTATTTCAGTAAGTGTCAATAAAATTCATTTAAAAACTTCACTATAATATGTTCAGGTAATGATCAGCAGTGTAACCCCCCCCCCCCCCTTTCAATTAATCCTCGATCAACTACTTTGCTGAAGTTTTTAAAGTCTGGTAAATTTTTAATATTATTTTTATAAAGCTGTCAGAATTTCTATCTAACATACAGACACACACAAAAAATTATTCAATTGACCAAAGATTTGTATTAACGCAGTTTAAAATCATTCTACTACAACACAGGTGTCAAGTGCACCAGAGCGTAACTAATCCCTATCGATCGTCTCCTGATGGTGAAATTCACGAGATAATCATGCTATACAAATCATTTGTTTTGACAAGAGTTGCAATTAGAGCTTCTACACGGAATCAAAATCTAACAGGTGTGAAAATACTGATAGACCTGTATTAGCTAAGTTACATACTCTCACTGTAAATATTCAAAGTAATGATGAATTAATATTGTAAATTACAAAATGAAGCTTTAAGCTTGAATTTCTTTAAGTTTAGCTATAGAAAAACTATTAATTGTGATTTAATTCTTTTAAATTTTCAATGGTCGATCTTGAAAAATAAGTACAAATTGATCTTACAGGACAATTATATTTTTTCCATTAACACAAAGAGAGTTATATATACGTATCTAAAGGTAATTTGTTTAATTTCTTTAATAGGTGAATTTTTTTATCCGGCACATAATTACACAAGCGACTGTGTAAGCAATGTGACATATTGGGTATTTTAACAACTGATTAAAATGTCCTACACTCATTTATAAACATTGATTGTCATTTATCAAATTGATATACCACTAAATTTTACAACCTAATTATACAACCCCATGTTGATTCCTTCGAAGCCTACTTGCTGCGAAAATTTATTGCAGTGACATTAATTCCATTTTTCCAATTTATTGCAGAGTAGATAAACAATGAGGTGCTGGACCCAAAAGGAAATCAAAAGGACTCGAATATATATTATAATACATTAATTCCATTTTTCCATTCTGATTTTTTCTCTATAGATTAAGGTACGATTTCAAGTACATGTAAACAAATGTGTGAAGAGTAGATAAACAATTGGTACGTATCTAGAATGAATTGAGAGAGAGAGAGAGAGAGAGAGAGAGAGAGAGAGAGAGAGAGAGAGAGAGCAATTATACTACGAAACAGGATAAAATTAAAGCCAAAAATATTCAATTTGAAAAAAATTTAAACACGGATGATTTAAAAATTAATCGGAAGGGGCGGAAGAGGCGTGAAAAATCCAGAGATTTTGTCTCCCATCGGAAGAATCACATGTATTTATGTTATGAGATATCTGCATGTAATTACCATAGATATAGAGAAAATTCGAATTAAGAAAAAAACACGATCGTTTTTTGAAGTAAATAAGCCAAGTAGTACTCCAACACGGATTAAATTATGGAGATTTATTGACAGTTGGAGCATGTTATATGGAAAATTTAAATGGTTTGGATTTTTGTTGCAAAAAACGAGTGAAAATACGTACCAGGTGTGCTTTGCATGTATTGCACGTGTATAAATAATATTATCTTTTTTTACTGGCCAACGGGGCGACCCTCTTGCAGAAAACCACTAGCCCGACCCCCGGGTATCGGTCGATTTTCATTGCAGACCTCTGATTAAAAAAAGAACTATCAGTGCATTCATTATAATTTTTTTCACAAAAGCCCGTTTTCAATCGGTATGTGTTTATGTGGACTACAAGTGTCCTTTCCTTGACTTTAAATAAATTCTACAACTGCATAATGTACGTATGAATCATATCAAACAACTTACAAAGCTTTTTTTCAATGTGGTGCAACAAAATAGTAAGACTTACTGCATTTGCTTTTTGTGTTTCCGAATTTCCTCACTGCTAATACAAAATGTCCACACAGCTACTTCCGTATTCTGCGCATGCGCAGTTAGTTTTAAATATATGCGCATGCTCAGGTATTCGGAACTCCTCGATTCAATTACCGAACTCCTCTAAACAGCAGATTTCTGAATGTCTGAGCGTTTTGGGCTAAGGACATGTCCAAAATTTGGACAAAGTCTTTGTGAGGTTAAATCTAATTTTAGGTTTTTCGACCTCATAGAGTAATTTTGAACGTAATTAGACCTCTTCATTATGGGGTTAACCCCACAGTACCCAAAAAACCCCACACTGCTGGAAAATACGTTAATTTTACCCCACAATGTACCTCTCGTAAGAACAGCATATTTTTTCTTTATAGAAGTCAACAGCCATACACTTAAACATAGTAGTTTCCCCCATGGTTGGAACAAGTGTAACTTTTTCGCCCCACAGTTTGATTTCTATTGTTATGTTGTCCTCTTCGATTGTAATTATTTTTCTGGTACTTTTCTCTGTTTGCAGGATTGACGAGACCTAATTTACAATATATCACATTAAATAAGATGATAAATGACTTTTTTCATTTGCAAAGTTAGATGCAAGTTATTAATATAATAATTAATTTGGTAAATGATGCTTAAATGCAGGTTATATGAAAGAGTGAAAAAATCATTTTCTTCAACACTTTTCTTAAATGATGCATCTTTAATGAAATGTTAAAGCTTAGGAAATGAAAAATAAAGAATTGTAGATTCATAATTATAAATACAAGTGTATCTCAAATCAAGAAATTAATCAAAAATTCTTTCATTCATTTAAATATAAACCCTATGTCTTATAATAGTTAGGCCGAAATAAAATATGTTTCCTGTCACCCGACTTCCTGTACATTTTACCCTCTGACCCTTATTTTTTTTTAACATTTTCAGATTTTGGGGGCTATTTTCTTGAAATACTGAAGTCGACCAACAATATTTACAGACCCAACACATCAGAAGTGTTAAGGATACCTCTACTTTATAAATCTTCATTAACAACCTTGCTAAATGTAAATTGTGAACATACTGTTTTCGATCTTGTTATTATATGCTATATATGTTCTCCATTCATTGAGTTTTGAAAATAAAATTCTTTCTCAAAATAATTTTTTTTCCTCACTACCTTATATTGTTTGGTAAGGGGTTAGGAAACAAGATTATTTTTCCTTTTGGCCTTATAGTAATGCAAGTTGAATTCTTACAGAAGAAGATTTTCTATTGGGCACACAAGTTATATAATGAAAGATTTTGCAGAAAGGTACTATGACAAAGAACATACATGTGATCCTTCCGGCAGGAGACAAAATCTCCCGATTTTGCACCCCTCTTCCGCCCCTCCCGCTTACTTTTTAAATCTTCCGTGTTTAAAATTCTTTAAATTGAACATTTTTTGCATTAATTTAATCATGTTTCTTAGTATAGTTGCTGAAATTGACAAGAAATTGAGATAACAACAGGAGTGCAATAAATTTTCACAGCGGTAGGCTCCGTAGGAATCAACACGAGGTCATATAATTAGGTTGTAAACATAGTGATATATCAACTGGATAAATGACCATCGATGTTTATTACCGAGTGCAGAACATTGTAATTAGTTACTTAAATACACAATTGCCATCTTTTAATGCTGCAGTGGTCATCAAACAATGTTAAAAGTGTTGGCGACATTATAGCTAAAAATAGATCACAGTACAGGGTGTTGCTAAATAATATACCTGAATTTGTTGTATTTTTGGAGAGGTTAATTTCTTCTATTCATATTCCATTTGAAAATAAATTAATGACATAGAAGTTACAAAAACCTATGTTTTACTTAACCTACTGGTTAATGTACCAATACCAAATCCAAAATAAAATTCAATTTATCCAGTGTTTTAGGATGATAACAGGGACCTAAATACTACTACATGTATATACTAATATAGGTTACTGATGATATTAATTCTGTATTAAATTAAATGAATTGATTTTGTTTTTAATACTGTTTCACTCCTGCCATTTTAATAAAGATTTTATTGTATATATAGTGTATATATATATTTTTTAAATTAGACTTTGTGAAATCAAAATTATTAAATAAACAAGATGGAGGAGGTATTTTCTAGGGGTGGGTGGGTGATCTTTTGCAATTTGAAAAAAACGTCGATAAAAAATCTCCAGCTTTGAGACCCAAACTCCAGCTGAAAATTTTCAAATCTCCAGTTGAGAGTTTTCAATTCTGTCACATGTATGAAAGAAAGAAAGAGAGGTCAGATCTATTTTATATATTGGAAGGAATATAATATATTTTATATATCAAATTTTGAATACAGTGACAGCTAAAATTCTATGAAAGGAATTTCTTAAATTTTAGGACCATTCATTATGAACATTATGAATCACCTTGGTAACGATTCCTTTTACTGTTACCCTGGAAGGCTGTCCTTCATTTTTTAGGACTTCTGCTAATGAAACCAATTTAGGTTGTGTCCATGTTTGTACCAGTGTTTTGTCTATTGTAGGCATTCCAGTGTTCATGACCTGTAAAAGCAAAAAAGGCAATGAAGATTTAAACATACAAGTTCGTAATTCAGAAATCTGTTATACATAATGTATTTAATTGCAGCAGTTCTGCAATAGTTTAACTTTGAACCAAGAAAGAAGATGGGTGAAAAAGGCAACCATAGTGGCTATAGTGTGACAAAGATGAGTTGAAATATGAAATCTGAATGATTGATATATGAAAATTTTCTTCGACATTTCATTTAACATTAAAATATACTTTGTGCAAAATATGTATAATTCAGAAAAATCCCAGGAAGACTGAAATACCTTAAAAGTGCAATTTGATGATAATTAAAACATTTACATTTTTTGAGAAATAATTGAAACACATTTATGAAAGGATCATATCACAAACCTAATTGAAATGCCACAACTGTTCATGAGCCACCCCTAATAATGAATAATGAGTACTTAATTGTAATACTTATAATGCACAGATTGAATATATTTTTATTTGAACATGTGAGGCAAATAGGTATTTTGGACGTCTTAATTGTTCTCCCCATCTTCCTAATTATGATATTTCTTAGATAAGGAGAATGCAGAACTTACCAATGAATTGTCTGTTAGTTTTATTGTGCCATCCTCCAATATTTGATATTTGTTGATCATGAGAGCTTTCAGAGGTTGGCATAAATTGAAGTATTTTTCTGCTTGAATAATGAGTTGGTGGATTTTGCTGAATTGTGTGGTTGCAGTTAATATCGATGTTATACCATAAGCTTTGCCGTCTGTGTAACGTCTGATATCGAGAACTTCAACAGGGACGATTTTCATAGGGCCCCCATTCTGTAAAAGCAAGTATGAAAATGAAATATCTCTTCATGATTCTGTCTAGGAAAATGTAATGTTAATCAAACCAGGTTCAGAACAATTAATTGCTAGATGATGATATATGTAAAAAGCTTAATTAATGGAACAAGAGGTCCATGAGCCACATCACTCACCTGAGCACTGTGGCTAGGAAAAAGTAAAATTTGGTTTATTATTGAAAAGTTTAAATCCCAAAGTCCCACGAACAATTATGGCTTTGCTATTCTCGAGAAGATTTTTAAAGAATTTTCCAATGCTATATATCAATGTAAAACTTTGGTTGACCATTTTGGCCCCTCCCTACCCCTGGGGGTCATGATGTTAACAAACTTGAATCTACACAACCTGAGGATGATTCTATACAAGTTTTATCTTTCCTGGCACAGTGGTTCTAGAGAAAAAGAAGATTTTTAAAGAATTTTCCATATACTTCTATGCAATACTTTGGTCGGCCATTATGGCCCCGCCCTACCCCCTGGGTCATGATTTGAATAAACTTTTATCTACACTACCTGAGGATGCTTCCATATAAGTTTCGTCTTTCCTGGCACAGTGGTTCTTGAGAAGAAGATTTTTAAAACATATATATACCACCAAATTTTTATTAATTCCCAATTATCTCCCCTTAAATTAGGACTGCGTTTTCATGAATTGATCAATAAAGCCCCGCCCTGACTCCAAAATCCTCGACCCTTGGGCTACAAAATTCAGAATTTTTTTAAGAGACTCTCTTGCTCAACGTAACTATGTACCAATTTAGTTTATCTAATACCCATGCCGGACCAGAGAACTCAAGATTTACAAACAATTAATGCATTTTCACTTTAGCTCAACATAACTATGTACTTATTTAGTTTATCTAATACCCAGGAGCAGAGAAGATTTACAAAGAATTAATGCATTTTCATTATATGATCTAAAGAGCTCCACCCTAACACTAGAATCCCTGACCCTGTGGACAAAAAAATTCACAATTTTGATAGATGCACTCTTGTTCAACATAACTATGTATTTAATAGTTAGTTTATTTAATACCCAGAAGCAGATCCAGAAGATTTTTCAAGGAATTAATGCATTTTCACTATATAATCAATAGGGCCCCACCCTTACACTGGAACCGCTGTCCCTAGGGCCATAAAATTCACAATTTTTTAAAAGGCATTCAATTCTTTTTAGTCATATTTATGTTCTTAATTTACTAAATACCCAAGAGCAGAGAAGAAGATTTTCAAATAATTAATGCATTTTCACTATATAATCTATAAAGCCCTGTCATAGCACTAGATTCCTTGACCCTCGGGCCATGATTTTCTCAATTTTGGCAGAGGACTCAATGCTCATTACATTCATGCCAACAGTTTGCCTGCTTGATGTCCAGGAGTAAAGAAGAAAATTACAATAATTTTAGTGGTTTGATCCCCACCCCTCAGGCCCCAGGGGGGCAGGGACCATAAAATTCACAATTTTTGTTCCCCTTCATCCAGGAAAAGATCTTTTAAGGATTTTCTCCACATATTCCAATTCAAAACTTTGAAAGTCCATTGTGGCCAAACCCTACCCCCAATGGCCATGTTTAAAACACACTTGAATCTTAATTTACTGCCTGAGGATGCTTCAGTATATAAAATAAAATAAACTTATAAAATTGTAACAAGCTTCGCTGTTGTTAAGAAAAGTTTTTAAAAAGATTTTTCCTAAATATTCCCACGTAAAAAAACTTTGATTGTCCATTGTTCACCCACCCTACCCCCTGGGGTCATGATCTGAACAGAAGGACTAGGGCATTCATACTTCACAAAATTCAACCTTGTGACAAGACCTTTCATTTTGATATCAACAACCTTGATATTTTTACCTTGGAGTTTGACCTACTTTTTACAAACTTTAACCTTGACTACAACATTTGAATGGTAGGTGTACATGTTAGAGCTTTAATATTTCACATGTGTAATCCTTGTGACAAGAGCTTTTATTATAGCTACCAAGAATCTTGACCCTTTGACCTTAATGTTATAGTTTGACCTACTTTTTAAAAAATTTAACCTTGGCCACAACTTTTGAACGGCTAGGGCCAGCGCTATCATACTTCCCATACGTACTCTTTCTTTGGAAACCAACAACCTCGACTCTTTTACCATGACCCGATATTTGTCCTATCTTGTAAAATGTTAACCTTAGTCATAATTCAGTTATTCTGGAACAGGTGTAGCTAGCGTTTTATATTTTGCTTTTTTTTTGATAAGGCCTTACTTTTGGTACCAACATATTTGATCTGCATTTGAGAAAGCTTTACCCTCGCTATGTTGTTTTATGGGGGCATCAGTGTTTCACAAACTCATTTTGTTCTTAGTGTTTTGAGAAGTTGATCAAAATATAAAGCTTCTGTTAAGATATACTTGCCTCAACCTTCCTCTTTTTTGACTCTGACATGATCTCTTCTACAATATTTGTCATCTGCTATTGTGCTATGGCTTGGATACCTTTGGCGTGGTGCACGATTCGTCTGTTCGAAACCTGTTTTCGGACTGTGCAATGAAAAATCACTAAGGGGTGTTTTGGATAAGAAAAATGAATATATTTAATATATACATTGACTAACTTGTGTTTTTATTCCATAAAATGACACAAATACGTTTTTCTTTACAAATATTTTGGAGATCGAAGAGAAAGGGGAAAATTTTCCAAATCTTATATATATTTTAAAGTTATCGCTGAACTTATCACACCTAAATATGGAAGGTTCCATTCTCTTTGTCTATTTTTTCCCGCTGAAACTTCGTGGCGGGAAATACTTCGCGCTAAAATGTCGATCGGAACGTTTTTTGTTGTTTTTTTTTTAAATTCAACCAGGCTCAGATCCAGATTTTTTTTCCACTGGGGGCCCACCCCAATCCAAAAATAAAAAAACATACGCAAAAAACCCCGGAAACTCGCCCAAACTCAAAAATATATTTAAAGTGTTTTTTTGGGGGGGTGAGGGGTTAAAATCGATGACTCAATCGGCTAGTGGGGGGGGGGGGGTAAACCCCACCCCCTTCCACTTTTTGTGCAAAGATAGACATTTTCTATGTATTGAAAATTGGGGTTTACCTTTTTTTGTTTGTTTACCCTCCCCCCCCCACTTTCAGTTAGCCGTTAGGGTGGGGGGTGGGTCAGGAACCCCCCCCCCCTGGAATTTACTGTGACCAGGTTAAAAAATGTATATACTAAAACAAGAAAATAGTTACCATGGACCCCCCTTGGAAAATATCAGACTCCCTGGTGAACGCGAATATGCGTGAAATTGGATGTGAATAAATTATATAGAATGAAGAAGTAGATACACCGGATCATGAATCAAACGTAGGCTTAAGTCAAATTTTCAATCGCCTATGAAATATTTACTAATTATGGAATTTATTTCTAATTTTGCAGATAAACAACACCTTTGTACAATAATATATTGAACAATATTTTAATTTTGGACTCAGTGCTTGATTTCTACATTTTATTGTCAAATATAGATTTTGACTTAAGCCTAAAATGTTTCATGATCCCGCGGCCGGTTTGTTCAAAATTTTTAAAGAAAAATCGTTAAATAAGAAAAGCGAAAGTTACTTTTACTGGCAAGATTGGAAACGTGCTTATGTTATTTCAATCTGTATGAGCGGATCGAGAGGGGAGGGGGTGATCTGGACCCCACCCCTCTTTGGAATTTGCAGAGTTATGAAATGTATGCATTTAACCAAATTATGTATTATTAATCATTGCTTAAGTGTAAAAACGGGTATATATGAAAGGAAACTTAATAAACGTGTTAAAAATGAAATTCTCCTAAAAAAAAATGAGAGAGTCTTTCGTTACTTCAACTCAAGTTCGGCTGAGGATGAATTGCATTTTTTTTTGCTAGAATATCTGTTTTAAAATGATTCATTTCTATAGAGGAAAGTTTTGAAATGAAATCATAAACCAGGCACGTAGCAACAGGCGCCCCCTTTTTTTCCTAACATCAATCATAGACCTAAAACGAAGGGACTGCCGACTTATGACGTCACAATCACTATCTTCTTGCGCTTGCAGCGCCCTCACCGGGATGTATAGAAACAGACTTCCTGTAATGAAATCAATGTTGTCGCATCTCGGATTTCTGCATTCTTTGAAGAAATAACAACAAATTAGAAAAATCAATCACTTGTCTAAGCTTTCTTTGACGAAATGATCTCGATTTACTACTTAGGAAGTTATAACTTTACGCTATGGAGTCGATGGAAACGTTTTAACTGCAGACATCAGCTGACTACGACGTGACATCTCTTGAATGCTGTCGATTATATTTTACGGTAGTACATGTTTATCTTCTTAATTATTTTACAAAATAAGGACACAATTTATCTACCAATATTTGAACAACGACCAATTTCAGATCTTCGCTGAATTAATATAAATAATAAATACATTGTGAAATGCCGTTTGCTTGAGGACGGGACCCCCCTCCCCCTTTTTTCGATATAGACCCCTGGGCTTTTTTTTTTTTTATAAATAATCCTTCATTGACTTATTTGTGATAAGATCTATACCAAAAATTAGAAAAATTACCGAAAGCAAATGTTCTTTAATCTACCCAACACTCTATATAAAAATCAACGAGAGTGGGGTAAAATTTCTATAGAAGGTTTTCTGAATTGATAGGATAGATTATATCACAAATGTGTCATCCATATATAATTTATGTGAAAAAGTCTAACAGGCCCTGGGGTCTGTATTTATGTGAAAAAGTCTAACAGGCCCGGGGGTCTATATTGGGGGAGGAGGGGGGGGGGGGTCCTGTCCTCAAGCACCTGTGCCGTTTACAGGTTTTAGATCAACAACTTAATAAATTGAGATTAGATGTTCCCATGAATGATCTACATAATTATAATATTTTTAAAAAGTTGGATTAATGTAATATATGTAATCTTGTTAATTCAGGATTACAACATTGTCAGTGTTGAAAAGATTTTCTTAGAGATTTTTTTTTCATTTTTCCCCACAGGTTTTGTTGATAGCCTGTCCGCTTCTCAAATGAGAATAGGGGTCTGCCTTGCACACCAAACTCTATGGAAAATATTTTTAATTTAGAACATGGTCATGCCATGTACCACCTGGTAAGATGAGCTTAATGTGAAAGAACAAAGACTGGTCACAAACCTGCACAGGATTAAATCAACAAAAGTGCCAAGTGATGTGTCCCATGTATGCACGGCTGAGTTGCACATGACTGGATTTCAATGATTTAATTATCATGTTTAGAACTCCAATTTTTCAACTATACTGTGTATATCCAGAATGTGAATATAATTAACTTTTGTATATCATAACTCAAACACAAACTGCATCAATATAAATATTAAATAATTTAATGTGACTGTAATGAAATATTATTAAAATCATTGTTATATTTAATTTTAGACTTTTCCTTTTCTATTGTGAGCTTATATTGGTGAGCACTGTTTTAGATGTACATGTATGGCATATTTAATGTCTTTTTAAAATATTTATTTTCAATGTATCAATCACAACTGCAAAAAGCAAAATCATAATCGCTGAGCATCATGTTTAATCTTATCAGCAGCTTTGAAAAACAAACACTAGTAATTAATTTTTTTATATATGCAAGATCTACTGTCACTATGATCAAACTGTCTGATCTTGAATCAACTGCTTAAATAGAAGTTTTAATAACTTACTGTAGCTCAAAACACACAGCAGGGACGTAGCAACCGGGGGGTGAGGAGGGGGCCTGCCCCCCCCCCCCCACTTTTTTCCCCAACATTACCTTTACTATAGTAAATGTACATTGAAAGGATGGGTGCCCCCCCCACTTATTACCATAGTATAGTGATATGAAGGAAATGTAGGGAAAAAATTGGAAGTGAGAGTAACTTGCCTTTGAAAAAGGTGGCCACTATCCCCCCCCCTCGAAATAAATAGGATTTTCGAGCTTGGGCAACTTTTAATTTTCGGTTTTTTTTTTTGCTCGTCAGCTTTTTCAGGTATGTTAGAAAAAATTTTCTCTGGTTGCCCCCCCCCCACTTTCAAAAACGATGCTACGTGCCTGCACAGGCACTTGTAAATCTTATCCTTTTTTTTTCTTTTTATGAAATTATACTCCCTATACCTTGTTAAGTAGAACTTTAGGGAAATTTTTTTTTTATATTAAAAGAATCATATTTAAATGGGAACAACTTTACCCCTTTTAGCTCTATGGTAACTTTCAAACCCTAAAAAAATTTGACAAGCTAAAGTACGGAAAAAAAGGGAAAAATGTGTCCATTTCGTACAAACTCGAAAATCCTGTCGGGGGGGGGGGGGGGTTAGGATCGAACTTCTTGCCCACATTATAATAAAAAAAATGGGGTGGCTATAAACTTGCCAAAGAATACTCCTATTGGTACTCATTACTTGTGTTACTGTACCATAGTCATGCATAGGGACCTGTTGCGATATCAGCGTTGTCAAACACTGCTATTAAGCATAAGATGTTTGCTCTTTAAAAAATTCACGTATCAATAAGCCTATCTGTTTCTTATATATGAACTTTTTTTTCATCGAGAAGCATATATATTGAGCAACCTCGCATGCATTTTGACAGCTTCTCTGTGATCATGGTCATCATCTGTCATGTCAAACTGTATAGCTTTTTTTACACATTAAAAACAAGATAAATACCTCAAAAGCTCCTCAAAGAACTCTTTAGTGTATTAGTAAAAAGAATTTGGTACATTCGGCAAAAGTTTAATTCATTCCATGCTAAAATATCTCGACAATGTAGATGTAAATAACGTAATCTTTGTAATGCCGGATGTTTTCTATGCATCCCGGTGAGGGCGCTGCAATCGGAGGGAGATCGTATAGTGATATCTATTGTGACGTCATCGGAGTCGGCGGTCCCTTCGTTTTAGGTCTATGCATCAATTTTACAATTGAAACATTGAAAGGCTGGTTGTCTACCCCCTCCTCCCAATATTTCCGAGACAGTAAAGTGGTTCATTATCCAATGCAAAAGTTTGTTTTGTCCTTTTTTTAATATAAGTGTGATGATTTGGTTAGACTTTATACGAAATGTCTGATCGGAATATATTGTGTACGAGTTGTTTATTCATGTTAAACGACTCATGGTAAATCTAGTTCTATGAAAATCAACAACAAGTTTCAGACATTTGTGTTTGTGTTTTTAATGCATTTTACAAAATTACGTTTTTGACATGTATATCAATATTAATTCTAAAAGACATTAAATACGTCTGAAATGTAAAATCTTTAAGAATATGAAATCTGAAATCTTAGTTTAATTTCGGTTGCCCTGGGTTTACCACCTGCCTCTCAAAGTTGACACCATCATTGTTTACTTCAGTGAAGAACGCAGACGCTGCTGCAGAAGCACAGTATATTCCAGACTCTTTTTATACCACGTTTGTTGGTAAAGTCAAGATATTCGAA